>NC_056737.1:1582781714-1582839214 GCF_019279795.1 Protopterus annectens | reverse complement strand
CGTGGGACAATGCCTGCTGAACCTACATGGCTGGACCTGCAAAAAATCCTAACTGTTTGCATAGATTTTGCTTTTTCTTCCATCTTTAAAGACCTCTTCTGCCTTAGTGCCAAATAAGTTATTTGCGCAAGGGAGCATCTAACAATTTAGATTCGACATTGTCAGGCAGAGACTTGTTCCTTAAGCTATGCATGCCTTCCAATGACAGATCCAGTGACTGCTGCCCTGCAAGAAGCTTCTAGGGCATCAAAATCACAGTGCAGGGTGTGTTTAGTTACTTGACTTGCAGAATGCATTAACTCTTGTAATTCTTTAGATTCTGCCCAAGCAGGAAAGGAAGACTTTTTTGTTTAAGGAGTTCCAGGGTATGTTGCTGAAATTTCAGCATATGGAACTGACAATTTAGTGCCCTGATAGCAAGAGTAGCTGAGGTGTATACTTTTTTACCCAATCTGTCCAGTGCTCGGGAATCCCTATCTGAGAAGGTGGGATTCTTAGTAGACCCTTGAGAAATTACCTCAGGGTCAGCAGTAGGATTTTTTAAAAATAAAATTTGTGCAAGTCAGGGACTCTATAGTACCCATCTGGTTTTCTGGGTGCAGGAGGGAGGGTGTCAGGAGTCTAGCTGGATTCCAGGAAAACATCCTCCACAACATCTAGGACTGAGGGGATGGCCAGGGGTCTGTGCTGTGGAAGATCTAGGAATTCCCTGAGTCTTTTTAGACTGAGGGCAGTCTTGACTCTCACATTGGAAATGCTCCCTTAAGGTATGCAGGGTTTCCCCAAAGGAAAAATCCTCTGGGGGAGAGGCTGAAGGAATGAAATCCTTTGCATCAGAATCCTCATAAGTAGAGAGAGGTTGCATGTCTTCATATTCAGGTGCATCAGATTCATCAGACTCTTGTTCAGGCAAAACTACAGGGGACAGATCTCTTTTCTTTTTGGAGGGGGTAGCTTGGCTTCCCCTGATCAGCATAAGGTCTTCCGCCATTTTAAGCATTTGAGACTGAGGCAAGAAGCAGGCGCCCGAGAGTGGGTTGTCAGTTTCTTGGGTGGTGTTCATACCCTGGGCCTTAGAAATTCGGTCAGTTTTGAAAGAATGGTAGTTGCAAAAGAAAACGTTGGTTTGTGTTGAGAATCGGTAGTGCAAAGAACTTGCTCGGAAGCCGATGCCTGCTTAGCGGTTCTGGACCCATCAAAGGTACAGACTGCAGGATCCTTAGTCGAAGAGTTTTGCGGCATACCGGACTCTGAAAGGGTCTCAGTAGTGGCCTGCGAATCCACAGAAGCGGGCATCAGGGGCTGTGAAAGCGCCTCACTGAGGACCATAGAACTGACGACTAGCTTAATGGAAGTGTCGGTAGGTTTGGACCTGTGCGGTCTGTCTCAGTTTTTATCTTCACGTTTTTTTGGGAGATCTGCTGTTGGATAGTTTACCGAAGCCATATCTGAATTAGAGGGCTGTAAGTGAAAATATCTGGCTACAATAAGGGCCCGATGATTGATAGTTCTGGTGTTGAACAAAGCACAGAAGCGACAATGGGGGACATCGTGGTCTGGACCTAAACAAGTGACACAGTAAGAATGAAAGTATATGCTTTCCACAGGCAAGATGATTATTAACTTTTTCGGACATCAGTTAGTACAAGAAAAAAAGATCTCCAACAGGGTACTTAGCTTTAGAAGACTTCAACTTCAATTCGGTAGACGAAAACTCAGGAAGCGGCCAACCGGCACTCGTGCAAACTGCTTCTGCTTCGGGCTCCACGGCAAGAAAGACGGATGTAATGGCATCAGCTGCCTTACTTTATACTACAGACGACCTGACATCAGTCCTGAAGAGACAGCAACCGATGCAGAAATACCAAGTCTCTGGTATTTGGGCAGGCCAAGGGCTACTCTGGCAGGATAACTCAAATGTGATGACTGCAACAGTGAAACACGAAGAACATACTTCTTATACAGCTGATTGCAAAGTTGAATGCCAGCTCTTCCATCTACACTACTAAATTACTATAGACTTCATGTTAATGCAGGTTAGCTGTTGGACATTTCAGGTGTGGGACACATCTCTGAAGAGTACAGAAGTGTGATTTTTCTCTTGAATGCTCCAATGCAACTCAAATCATATATTAATTCAAGCTCTACTTGGAGGTCTCAGCAAGGCATGTTTTGTTTTCTCAAGTTCTTTTGTTTTACAATGCATACAAATAAAAACACTAGAGACAATTCACTTAATAGCAACTTGGCAAAAACACCTTTTTGTTTTGATTTCCCATCAGTGAACTAGTGTCCGACATTCCCTGTTGCAGGGTTACACACAGCATGTCAGCCTCTTCAGCACTTACATGATATATATTCATAAGATACTCCAAGGCCACAGAGACTCAGGATCTTTCATGCTTTGCAAATACCCTTCCTCAAGCAGCACATCCTTTTTTCGGAAAGGCCACACCAGTCATAAGTTTATACATACCCATCAGAGTTATCCATTTCATGTTTAAAGAAAGTCTCGCAGCTTAATTTCACTGCTAAAAATGCAAGGGAAGTTTATTCCTAACAGGCACCATGTTAGAAAACCTGTCCCTCCTTTGTGTTTTATTTGTTGGTGAAGACTTGGGTCCCAGGTTCTAGTACTGGGGAAAGACTTGTGAAGAAGCCAGAAGTGCTGGACAATCGGGTCTAACAGCACGGTAAGTGAGACGGATCACCCATCAAAATCTATAAGACACTGAATAAAGGGACAGAGCTTCCAGCCTCTCTCAGTAGTTCAGAGGCATTTAGGCCAGATTTTGTTTTTTGGTTAGGAATCTTTGGGATGTTTCTAAATTGTTGGATACGTTTATTGAGATGCATCCCAAATGGGATGTTGCACTTAAGATCTATACTCAGTATAAAAGGGGGTGGTTACTGTGGTTACTTCTTTAGACCTTGACTATATTCCTTTAGTAATTAGCGGAGCTAAATTAAAGATTTCCCTGACAACTGTTACATGAAGTTCAAAAGGGAGGGAGTCATCAACCAAAGTCCCTAGGTACCAAACTATATTTTTGTTTTGTAGAGGTGCGTTAACTAGATAGCATCATGAAAGAAAGGGTAGTCTTCCAAAAGTAATGATGCTACACTTCTTAGCATTTTAGTTCAATTCCATTTTTAATACATCAAGAGTTTATTATGGCAATGTTATTCTGGAGGGGGGTAGGCATCATGCAGTGACTTAATCCCCAGTTTGCATATTGTCAGGCAGAGTTCTTGGCCCTCTGCTTGGTATCCGAGAAGTAAATATCAAAAAGGAAAGGTTCATAGGCAAGTATTCGGCTACATGCACTTGCAGGCCAATTCTCCTCTTTGTGCTCAAAATAACCCATCCCATTTTTATAGGTTTGGTCTTACCCATCCCATGGTCAATAAATTACATATTACCCCTAATGAGAATAAGTGATTATCCCATACATAATTTGGGGGGGACCAACATGTATGGGATAAAGAATTTAGGAAATGCCTCTGTCCACTAGTAGTCTTGTAGTAAATGTTCTGTTTCTCATCCACAGATCTAAGTTGCACATAAAATGGACAGGAATGAGCTGTTGTGGCTGGGGAGACTGTTCAGCAGCAGTATCCACTGCTAAATAACCTGCTCCTCCAAAACATTCTGTTGATGTTGCAGAATAAGTCTGGATCCATAAACAGAGTACTTACGATGCTACTTGACTCGCTGATACACAGTAAATCCATCAGTAAGGGGCCAAGTATGTCAAAAACAGATCTCCTCTTAGCTGTCTGTAGGATAACAAGTATAGTGACAGGGCTTTCAGTCGGTCCATATAGGATGTGTTGATTATGCCTTGTATCCTTTTAGTAAGGTATTACTACGGCTCCAGTTGTTGCATGCGCCTGGACAGATGCATGCCAAAGAGGGCATTATGTTCAATGACTGGACTAATGAGGGTTGAGTAAAGGGGGAACAATGACATCACTAGATCTAGACAATCCCTGTTTATAAGCTGCACAATACAGAAGGACTTTCTTACAACAGACATATTGGACAAAAGTTAAGCCACTTTCCACATAAGTTGCCAAATGCTGAACCACTGGGTCAACTCTTCAGTGTGTACTGTCAATGTGGTAGTCACCTTGGGGTAGAGATCTTCCCAAAGGATGATATAATGCATTTTTTTGCATCAAGTTTCAGACCATGATTCTGACACCCGTTATTTGAGAAACCTTCCTGTAGGATGACCAAGTCATTTGGAGATTCAGTGACTGCTCCTAGCTTGCAGTCCTCTGCAAACTTAAAGTGAGCCCTTTACTATTGACTATTGCTTCAGAAAAGTAGATGCGAAACAGGACAAGCCCCAGCACAGAACCCTGGGGGACTCCAATGGTGACTGGTCTCTTTGTGGAGGTAACTTCTCCTACTTTGATTAAGTGCATTTTGTAAGCCCGTTAGCAATCCAGTGGGTGACAAGTCCCAGCACTTGATCCTGATGGACATGACTGATCACTTTCGTACATGAGACACAATTCGCATTGTGTGGACTTTGTCTTTCTGCCAGTTTGCAATCCATCTTACCCAAGTATGGGCAGATTTTTACAGCATTAAACTTTTCTATGATGCCAGCATGAGGAATGGTGTCAAAGACCAAAGGAATTTACCGGACAAACAGACTAGATCTACCCTTCAAAATAAAAAAAAAAAAAAAAAAAAAAAGAGACTGCTGGGTTCAAACTTAACAAGATTCGTGACACCAGTTTAGGTGGTCAATTATAATATATCCCATGGTTTTGAGGATGAGGCTTGTAAAGTGGATAGGTCTGTAATTACCCAAGTTGGTTGTAAAGCCACTTATGGAGGGGCATCACTACTGTATGACACTCATCAGGGGCAAAACTAATATCAAAGTTTAAGTCTGGGGAGTGAGTCTTCAACGGCATCTTTAATACTTTTAAATTAAGTAACTAGGTATACTGTCACACCCCATGGAGACTTTCTGGTTTGGTTATCACTTTCAATAATATCTTTAGGAATAATTTGGGTAAGTAAGGACTCAATTTGGGGCTTTGAACAGAAGCTGCAGGGGTGAAAACTGGCACCAATTTGTTCAAGGATACTGGCAATATCAATTTGGTTGCAATAGGAAGTATAAATTATGAGCAAGTTCTATGCAATGCGCAGTCATTTTTTTTAAATAGTTTTCTAACACAGATAAGAGGATTTATAATTATCTTCGGCTTCAGACACCAAACCAATTTCATGGACAAAATTCTAATAACTGTGGTTACATGCTGGACCTTTGGCAGACCTGATGGTGCCCTTCAGTTTTTTTTTTTTTTTTTTGGTAATTAAGATGGGTTTGGGATCTACTACTAAATAATTTGAGTTTCTATTTTACTGTATAGTTTTACTTATGGCAATGGACCACCGCTGCAGTTTACTTTTGAATTTTGATGCTCTGTTCTGGTAGGGACTGCTTGCTCTATGTATTTTTCTAAATGGGTATACAATTCCTTAAGTGACACCTGCTACTATATTAATGTCTCAGGGAAGTCATAAGTGACTTTTGATACTGTGGTCAAAGTAAGTGAATGTTCACGTTTGGATTCCTTAAATTCAGTGGGGTTTCCTGTAGGAGCCTTTGGGACTTGAAGGCCAAAAGTTTACGGTCTTATGGTCAGACTTCACTCAGAACAGATACAAGAGGAGTGGTGGTACAACAGGTGTCCCAATTTAAGGGTAGTTAAGTCACCCAAAATAAGGGAGTTTTTGCTAATGGGGGAGATCATTTAGAACACTGAAGAACCATACATGTTCAGTGGACAAAGCCGTTCTATAACAAGCAATTAGTCGATAATTAATCCTACCAAGAGAGTGGCGTGTAGTTCAAGAGTTCAGTTTATGAGCCCTTTGGGATCTGCCTGCAAGTATTATGTTACTCAACAAATATGGGGACTCCACCACAATTGCCACCGGGCTTGAAAGCATGAAAAGTGCAAAACCCTGATATAGGCAAGTTGCTCTCTATGTTTAAACAAAGTTTCAGTAATTATGCAGACAAGATCAAGTACTTTATTGTGCAGACTTCTTGCATTAAGGAGAGATACCTTGATGTAATCCAATTTTGGGATGGATACATGGTAGTTATGTTGAAGTGTCAATCAACTGAACTCTGCCTAAAAAAAGCACTAGGAGGCAGCAAAGGCTTTAGCCAGTATTAAAAACAGGTGAGGCCCATACATGGGAGCCAGAATCTTAAGTGGAAACATACTGGATCCCACTAGAATGACACCAGCCGTTTAACCAATTACTGACAAAATTGTCTTTTCTTTTTATCTAGGCATCATTTGAGGTGAAAGGAGGATTCCACTCAAAACTAGTATTTTACTTGCATTTGTAACATGCCTGATAAGTTCTAACATGTCGCTACATATCCCTCTAGCATCCAAGTCTCATGTAATTCACTCCCACATGCACCATTACCATAAGGCACATTTGTCATGAGTTAGTATCCTTAGGGTCTCAGTAACGTCAGAGATCATGACGCCTGAAAGGCAACTCACTGCAACCCTCCCTTTTCCCAACCATGAGTGTGACAAGTCGACAAAAGTCGCCTGTCGCTAAAACATTTGTATTCCTGCTGTTTCAAAGCTATATATTTTTAAATGTTTTGATCAAAGTGAGGTGGATAAATGGTCTAATGTTTGCTGAAAGGGGGAAGTAAAAAACACTGTTGTGAGATAAGAGGGGCATCAAGGTGAGATGTAATAAACTCATAAGGAAAGTTTATAGGTGATAAGGAAGCCTCCAGATTAAAATTATTTACTCCCCTCTCAGAATGAATTTACCACTCCACACTAGTAATTCCATACCTGTGAGCGTAAGGCAGTTTTGTACACAGAGTACTTAGTACTAAAAGGCTGGCTACAAAAGTGAAACTAAGGTTGGCATTCCATCTCGTCTAGCGCTTAGGTGCACAGAAGACTAAAGATGATGCAGAGTGAAGAAATGTCCTAATTTGATCCTCATTTTGATAGTCTCTATCTGCTTCTACTAAGGTCTAAAAGATTTGGTTCTGTTAAGAGAGTAAACAGGTTGTCTGTGGAAATCCAAGGTATGGAGTACTGTCTATCCCCCATTTTTGGGTTCAGGAAAGAAAATGGGAAAATGGACAGTTTAGCTTAAAGTAAACTCGAATACAACATTAGGCATGAAAGGAGGATTAATTCTCAAGGAACCCTTTTCTTGTGGAAAAACAGGTAGGGTTGACAACCATAAGAGGGTGCAACTTAAATACTTTTCTTATGGAGGTCAAGGTAATCAGTAAAACTTTACCATATTAAGAACGTAGTCATCCAGGTTAGCTGTTCAAATGGGGCAAGTATTACGTTCTCAACACAAAATTACGATACCAAGGAGGGGCCACAGGTTTCCTTGGAGGCCTCTTATGCAAAACCACTTTCAAAAACATTTGACATGAGACTGCACGGAAACAGGATCAGTGGGCAGACATGGTGAAATGGGTGATAAATAAACCTTGATAGAGGAGTAAGAAAGGTCACAGAAAAAAAAAAACACACATTGTAAAACTAGAGAAAAATTAGCCCTGAATGGGCGCTGTTTATGTTGCTGGCAACAACTAAAAAACCTTTTCCATTTGTGAATATATGATTTTCTAGTAGCAGGTTTCCTTGCCTCCATTAGTACCTGCTGAACATCCTCAGTAAAAAGAGGTGCCTAAAAGGAATTAAGAATCTATCATCCAGGCAGTCAAAGTTGGTTTGCTGCTGCAGTGTATGAAGCACCCTTTTTATTTTATGAGAAGATTGGTCTGCGAGGAAGTTTGTGGGTTTGTGGTAATTATTCCTGTCCATTTCCAAAAGAGTGACCACAATGATCTTGGGGGGGGGGGGGATTCCTTTTGAATATTCAGAGGCAACCTGGATACTCATGGAAAGGATGGAAAAGCACATAGGAACATTCCTGTCCAAGGAAAAAGACATCTACCCTTCCAAACCTTCTTGCTTTGAGTCCTGGAGCAGAATCTTGCCAGCTAATTGTTCAGAGAGGAGGCAAAGCAGTCTAATCTGAGGAACTCCCCAAAGATTGATTGAATCTTGGAAGGGCCGCTCATCTAATTTCCATTTGTGAGGTCCTGCCCATTGTCCTGCTCAGCTCGTCTGCCACACAATTACACTCTCACTGAATATTGTTATTATTATGCAAGAAGCCCAGAATTTCTGGGCGAGAGAGAGAGACAAGTTAGAAGAAAGAAAAAAGTACTTGCACAAGAAAAACTGTCAAAAAGCTTCAAATGCAAATTTGTGGTCATTAATACAACAGATTTATGAAAAAACATAATATAGACCAAGAAACCTTTTGCCATTTAGAAAACGAAGTGACTGAGGAAGTGCAAAAATATAAAGAACAAAATCTAGAGATGTTTGAAAGGTATAACAAAGAAATATGGACATGGGAATGAAAGATCTGATATGGTACAATATTTACACAGAAAAAAGTCAAATCAAGCAATACCAAAAAGCAGCCTAAAAGATATTCAAAGAGAAAGACGTGCAAAGGCATCCAGATTTAGAAAATTTCACAATACAAAAAAGATCACAAACAGGGAACGTAGATTTGTAAAGTTGCTTAAAAAAAAAAAAAACAAACAGAAGCTGAAGTTATGGAACACCTGTGAAGTGAAGGATATAAAGTAAAAGGGTTATATCACAGCAAGATGGAACGACGAGTCCCCCAAGTGAGGAGAAGGAGACATCCTAAGAACAGATATGGACATCCTAAGAACAGATATGGACGTGGAAAAGAAAAAGTACAGTTTTGTACCTACCATAAATGTAGATGTTCGAGGATTCCATTGCTGCAGTCCTGACTATTGGGTATAGTCCGCGTCCAGTCGGCAGGGTACTAATGCGCATGACCGACGTCATATCCTCAGTCTTTTCTTGCCCCAGATGTCAGAAGACACTAAAAAGACAAGTCCCAAAACAACCTGCACCAAAAAACATAATATATAATAATATATATATATATATATATATATATATATATATATATATATATATATATATATATATATATATATATATATATACAGAAATATAAACATGTAAACTCACCTACACAACCACCCCTAAAACAGAGGAACATCTACATTTATGGTAGGTACAAAACTGTACTATGTTCTTCGCCTTCCATTGCTGCAGTCCTGACTATTGGGTAGAATCCCAAAGCAGAGGTAAGGGAGGCTGGCAAAAAGTAGGAGCTGACAACATGCTGGACTTAGAGTAGATAGGAAGGTGATAATGCCTAGAGAAAGTATGCACTGAACGCTGCTTCCAGAATATCCTTAGTTGCCACCCAGTGGCAGTAGCCCTAGTGGAATGAGGCCTAATCCCAGCTGGAATCTCCTTGCCATGATGGGAATAACAAAATGCAATGCAAAAGCCAATCCACCTAGAAATAGTTTGTTTTGACACAGGCTTGCCCTGAGAACTCAAAGCAAAAGAAACAAACAACTGCTGAGACTGCCTAAAATCCTTAGTCCTGCTTAAATAATAACGCATTGCCTAAAGTGCAAAATCTTTTCCCTTTATTTTGAGGTTCTGCAAAAACGTAGGCAAATGAATAGTTTGGTTTAAAGCCACACTAGAAACCACCTTAGGCATAAAAGAAGGATTAGTACGTAATGATACCCTATCCTTATGAAAAAGGAAAAAAGGCTCTACTGCCATAAGGGCCTGCAACTCAGACACCCTTCTTGCAGAAGTAATAGCCAACAGAAAAGCAGTCTTCCATGACAAATATTTCAATTCAGCAGTAGCTGCAGGCTCAAAAGGTTGTAGAGTAAGTTTTTCCAACACAAAATTGAGATCCCAAGCAGGAGTAGGAGCTCTACGTGGGGGTCTTATATTCTTTGCCCTCTAAGAAACTGCTTGAACAAAGGATGCGAAAACAAAGGTGGGTCACAATCATAGTGAGCTGAAATTGCTGCAGCATGAATCTTTATGGAAGAGAAGGACAAACCTTTGTCCAATAATTCAGTAAGATATTGAAGAGCCACACTCAAATTAGGCTCTGAAATCTCCAAATTCTTTGCTGTACTCCAAAGTAAAAATCTCTTCCATTTTCACTCTCCTTGTACTAGGCCTTCTAGCTTCCATAATCACATTTAAAACTTGTTGAGGAAGTTGAGACCTGCTGTGTTTCAACACAGAATATGCCAGGCTGTTAGATGAAGAGAGTGAAGCTTGACATTGAGCAGATGACCGTCCTGCTGAGATAACAGATGAGGAATCAGAGGTAAAGGCCATGGAGGCTTCTTTACCAGACTTAGTAGTGGGTACCAGTGTTGCCGAGGCCAATCTGGAGCTATCAAAATCATCCTTGGCCTGTCTTGTCTGACCTTTAATAGTACCTTTGGAAGAAGCGGTAGAGGTGGAAAGGCATACACATGAAGGTTTTTCCAACTGAAAGACAGAGCATCCACTTTCCAAGCTGTGTGATGAAACCCTTTGTGCAATACTTTGGCAGGTGGTGGTTTAGTGGAGAAGCGAACAGATCTATGTCTGGAGTTCCATGACACTGTCAGTTTCTGAAATACATGAAGATCCAGTTTCCACTGTGGGGATCCATGATTTGTCTGCTTAACACATCTGCTAAGGAGTTCTGTGCTCCTGGCAGAAACCTTGCCTGAAGAGTTAGTTGCAAGCTTAGCGCAGTCTCCCATAAAATCATTGCTTGCCTGCATAGAGGATAAGAATGTGTTCCCCCTTGCTTGTTGATGTACCACATGACAGTTGTGTTGTCTGTTAGAATCAACACCTGCCCTGGAAGAAGTAACTCCTTGAAAGCCATTAATGCAAACTGGACTGCTAACATCTCCTTCATGTTGATATGTAGATGCTGTAGTCTGGCAGGCCACTTGTCTTGTATCCACTTTCCATTTAGATGAGCTCCCCAAGCAATGTCCGAGGCATCTGTCGTTAGAATCTGACTTGCCTCTGGCCGGGTCACAGAGAGTCCCTTGTTTAGGTGACATTCCTGAGCCCACCACAGAATTCTTTTGAAGGCAAGGTATTATTTGAATGACAGTGTCCAAATCCTGGCAGTGCTGTGTCCATACATTTTGAGATACCATTGTAGCTTCCTCATATGCAGTTTGGCATTGGGAAGCACCAGAATACAAGATGCCATGAACCCTAATGCTTGAAGGACTGTCCTTGCAGTCAGCACGGACTGATGAGATAGTTGATGGAAGTAAAGTGACAGACTCTTTTGTTTGTCCGGGGTTAAAAGGCCATCTGGGCTGCTGTATTCAGTCTTACACCCAGAAAGCACATGTCTTGAGAGGGTACTAGACTGGACTTTATTCGTTCACAGAATACCCTAGGCATCTTAGCACTGCTATAACATATTCCAGATGCTGTAGAAGGTCTTCCTTTTCTTGAGCCAGAATCAGGCAGTAAATAAGGTTAGATTTGAATCCCTTGATGTCTGTAGTAAGCTATCATTGGTGCCAGAACCTTTGTGAATACTCTGGGTGCAGTAGATAAGCCAAAGGGCAATGCAGAGAACTGATAATGAGAATTTCCAGCTCGAAAGATACCTCCTGCAACTTAGCCTTATAGGCACATGAAGGTAAGCTTCCTTGAGATCTAAAGTTACCATCCAGTGATCTTTGCCCAGCAGAGGTAAAAGCTGTTGTAACGTCAACATCTTGAACTTGGGAATGTCCAAACGTGTTGAGGAGAGATAAATCCAAAATTGGTCTCCACGTGTTCCCCTTCTTTGGTACAAGGAACAGGCGAGAATAAAATCCTAGGCCCCTTTCTGATACAGGGACTGGCTGAATAGCCCCTATGTGAAGTAACTGTAAAACTTGCTTGTGAGCCTCTTTTCTTTGTAGAGGAGGAACGTCTGGCATGCCTTTGAAAGGGGCATTGTATGGAAGTAGAATCTGTAACTGGTGAATGATATCCAACACCCATCTGTCTTGAAAAATTAAATCCCAATTTCTTTGAAAAGAGAGACAGTCTTCCTCCCAAGGCTGCCAAAGCGTGATCTGCTGGCAGCTGAAAAAAACAGGTCATTGGGTCTGTTTCTGAAAGGACTGACCCTGCCCTCACCAGAAGTCTGAGCAGGTGAACTCCCTGTTCTAGGCCTAAAAGAACCTTGAGCCCTGCCCTACCACGTCTAGACCTACCCCTAGACTGAGAATCATAAGCAGGATATGTCCACCCCTTAGCAGGCCAATTTC
The DNA here is from genome assembly GCF_019279795.1 of Protopterus annectens. Classification (NCBI taxonomy): domain Eukaryota; kingdom Metazoa; phylum Chordata; order Ceratodontiformes; family Protopteridae; genus Protopterus; species Protopterus annectens. Next base: position 1,582,826,942 of record NC_056737.1, on the reverse strand, counting down.
TACTAAACCGGTGGCTGCACCTGCAAAAATCTTTAACAGTTTGCATAGACTTAGCTTTGTCCTCCATTTTCTTTAAAACTGCTTCCACAGGCGAACCAAACAACACATCAGACTGTAAAGGAGCATCCAAAATCCTTGTCTTAACATGCTCAGCTAAATTCTGATCCTTCAACCAGGCATGCCTGCGAAGAACAGAACTGGTAGCAGCCACCCTCGAGGAGGCCTGTACAGCATCAAAACCACATTGCAAAGAATGCTTACCCACTTGTTCAGACACATGAACCAAATCCAGCAACTCTTTACACTCAATACCTTCCGCCAAAGCATCCACCTTAGATTTCAATTGTGAAAGGAGATAATTCTGATATTTTAGCATGTGAAACTGACCATTCAAAGCTCTCATGGCTAGAGTGGAAGAAGTATACACTTTCTTTCCCCACCTATCCAAAGCCCTTGCCTCTTTATCAGTGGGAACAGGATTTTTAACCACAGAAGCCTTTACACCTTTAGGCCCTTGAGAAATAGTTTCTGGGTCTGCCCTAGGACTCTTAAACAAATATTTATGAGCTTGGGCACCCTATAATACCTATCAGGCTTAACAGGAGCAGGAGGCAAAGAGTCAGGGTTCAGGGAAGCCTCTGCAAAAACATCTTCCACCATATTCAACACAGGAGGAATAGCTAAAGGCCTATGCTGGGGTAGAAACAAGAACTCCCTAAGCCTTTTCCTGGAGTCAGAGTAATCCTGGCCTTCCCATTTAAAGTGCTCCCTCATGGAATGCAAAGTCTCTGAAAATGAGAAATCCTCAGGTGGAGCTGTAGGAGTGGAATCATCCACATCAGAATCAGAATAAGTAGGATACTCCTGCAAATCTTCCACAGAAGATTCTGAAGCCTCTGAACACTGTTCAAAACTATCAAACTCCGGTTCCACCCTAGGCCTCTTATCAGGGGGGGGCATAGAACCCCTAATCATAGTAATCAAATCTTCTGCCATTTTAAGCATATGTTTCTTAGGTACAGAACCCGAAATGCTAGGAGAAGCCCCAACTGAAGCTGAAGTAGGCCTACCTCTCAAAGAAGTTTTGGCAACAGAAGGAGAGGCCCTAACTACCTTGGGAAGAGAGGGAAGAACAGTCACCTGAGAAGCCCCTCAGCCTGGCCTACCTCCTGAGAAGGCACATCCTGTAAGAGTATAGTTTCTGCCTGGGACTCCATGGAAACTCCTGGCAAAACCTCCGGCTCCACTGAGCCTTCTAAAGAACCGGCGTCCGGGACTGCCGGTTCCTCAACCCTAGGCTTCACTGTTTTATCCTTGCGCTTCTTGAGGAAGCGGGCGAGCATCCGACGGCATTTTATAATTGCAACGCTTCCCAAACACTAACCTGGCACAGTCTAACCTCCTCTTAATAGTGCGTTTGTTAAACCTAGCACAACAACCAACAACGTCGTGGGTATGATAATCCCTATGAGGTATCTGTTTCCCACAAGAAATACAGTTATTCACTTTTTCTGACATCCGGTAAAATACTGAGGCAAGAAAAACTAAAATGTCCAACTCTGTTTCGGTCTGAAACTCAAATATTTCAAACGCCAAAACTGCTTCTGCATCGGACCATGCGGCAAAAGACTGAGGATATGGCGTCGGTCATGCGCATTAGTACCTACTCTGGTATTCGGGCCGACTGGACGCGGACTATACCCAATAGTCAGGACTGCAGCAATGGAAGACGAAGAACATCAAGATTTATGCAAAGGCGAAAGCAAAACCAATCAATACAAAAGAGCAGCACCAAAGATATTTGAAGAGAAATACAAATAAGCCATTAGGACATGGAAAGTTTTACAACACAAAAAAGCGGAAGAGTAGAAAAGAGGATTAGTAAGGGAGAAGTTAAAGAAATAGAATGAGAGGTTACAGATTACCTGCGAAGTGAAGGATTTAGTACAGAAATTTTAACTCTTGATAACACCACAGCAGGATAGAGCAAGGATCCTCAAATTAAGGAGAAACCAGTGGAGCGGGAAACATCTGATCAGTTGCCATACAAAGACATACTTTGGAACTTTCTATAGGAAACTAGAAAGTTCATTCGCAGTTGCACAGCGAGGGCAGGAACAGGAAACTGTGGCAACTCTGATGCAGTGAGTTCCCATATGAAAGACCAACGGATGACAGGATGAAACTGAAAAGAATGTGGCACAGGAAGATCCTGTGGAACTTTCTGTAGAATGCCCACAGGAAATGGAAGCAAAGCATGTGCCCTCAATTTAGAAGAAAATGATCTAAGAGAAGATTTGCTTGATTTAATAGAGAAGGACAAACATGCTAAGATAAATGAAAAAAAGAAGACAGAAAGTCAGTAAAACCCAAAAAGTTAGAAGTTTGATAATACAGAGAACACTACTTGGGGCCGTTTACAGAAATTCACACAATACAACATAAGTAAATATATTACTACTACTTCTTTCAGCTTTTCTCGGTTAGGAGTCACCACAGCGGATCACCAGTCTGCTCATGATTGGCAGTAGAGTTTTATGGTGTTGAGTTGCCAGTCCAGCGCCCAACCTTCCACAGAAGGCACACACTCACACCTAGGGCCAATTTAGAGCGTGTCCAATCCACCTACAACATGTCTTTGGGATGTGGGATGAAACCGGAGCACCCGAAGGAAACCCACGCGACCACAGGGAGGACATGCAGACCCCGCACAGAAGGCACCCCAGCCGAGGATCGAACCAGAGAACCTCTTGCTGTGAGGCGGCAATGCTAACAGCTGCACCACCGCAGCCGCCCATAAGTAAATGTATTACTGTGGAGCTGAATTAGTAACAGATAAAGTCTTACTAATTCAAACACAGGGCAGTAAGGGAAACTGAGGGGAGAAATCAAATGCCATCATAGAAGTATCAAATAGAGAAAACTATAAAGCAATTAAGACAAAAAGTGTCACTTTTAGAAGAGTACAGAAGAGGGAATGTGCAGTACCAGAATAGATCTGGATCTGTTGTGCACTATTGCAAATAAACTAAAAATAATGGCACAGGCAGAAAAACATAGAAGACATGTAGATAAATATAAAAGGAAAAGTACAAAATAAGTAATTTATTGATGATCCAAAACATTTGAGGGAGAACTGAGAAAAAAGGCAAAAGGAACTGAAACACACATTCAGCATATTTTTTTAATGGAGAGTAGTAGTAAAAAAGAGAAAGAACAAGAGGTTAAAATGTGCAGATGTACAGGATATGAAATGGGATGAAGTAAGAGCAAGAAAATTTTAAACAAAGTTGAGAAAAGCTAACTGGAAAACCCCAGGCAGAGATGCAGCACCTAACTTCTGGCTAAAAGTATTGGCATATTTACAAGAAGATTTAGCCATGACCAAGAAAAAAAAGTTATGTACTCACCATAACGTTCCATCTGTGCTGTCAATTTTCATTCTTCCTCAACTAATGGCTTTGGATCTGATCCCTCAGATCCAACTCGGCCATTACAAAAGCTCGTGGCAACTTTGAACTCTCGAGCTTCCCCCATTTACTGCCGAATCAACGCAATAGGTGGGAAGGTATAAAGTAGATGGAGGGGCCCAATAGTGGAATAGAGCATGTCTCGGCGAATCCCCCTGAGAGTGGCAATGATCATATTGAAGTTCTTTTGTGGAGTAGAATAAATTTCTAACCACTTGCTCTTCCAGAAATTGAAGGAGAATGGGGGCTGGCAGGAAGAGAGTTGAAGAATGAAAAAGTACAGTTGTGTACACTTACCATAAATGTAGATGTTAGAGTGCATACACTGTTGCAGTCATCACATTAGTGTTATCTGGTTGCAGGTACCCCTCAGTCGGCCTGATTATCGAAGTCTTGGGTCCTGCGTTGGTTGCTGTCTAATCTTCCATGACGACAGGTAGTCAGGGGTATAAAGCATGCAGCCGACGCCATTACATCAGTTTTTCTTGCCCCAGATGTCAGGTGCCCCCATAATGGGAAGCAATTATATATACAAGGTTACACATCCAACAAAAAGCAAATACACCAGAAAGCTTTAAGCATAGTAAACAAGAACAGAGGTACAGTCAATAAAAGTCAAGGGGCTGGTGGGAGGGTAACCAGGACTGCAACAGTGAATACACCAACATCTACATTTATAGTAAGTGTACACAACTGTACTATGGTCTTAGTGTTTCACTGTTGCATTCATCACATTTGGGTAGATTCCCAAAGCTAAGGATGGGAGGAGGCAATTAGCATTAAGACAAGCTATAAGGCACTGCAAGACTGCAGTGGCAAAGCCAGCCCTGGATTTAGAAAAAATTGCCAAGTGATAATGCTTGGTGAAGGTATGTACAGAGCTCCAGGATGTCCCTGGCAGGGACACCTCTGAGAAAGGCTGTAGAGGTAGAATGAGTTTCCACGGTGCTTATAGCAGAAATGAATGCAATGGCCTATCCACTTAGAAATGGTTTCCTTTGAAATGGCCTTCCCCTCTGCCCCTGCAGCAAATGCAACCAGCAGCTGTTCAGATTTCCTGAGAGGCTTACTCCAGTTCAAGTAAAATCTAAATGGTCTGTGCATGGCCAAGGAGTGCAGTATTCATTCCCCTTTGTTCTGTGGATTAGAAAAGAAGATTGGCAAATGAATGAATGGACTAATTAAGGGCCACACTGGATACCACCTAGGGCATAAAGGAAGGATTGGTCCTGAGGGACACCCTATCCACATGAAAGATGATGAAAGGCTCCACTAACATGAGGGCCTGTAATTCAGACACCCTTCTTGCTGAAGTAATAGGTAGAAGGAAGGCCGTTTTCCAAGAAAGGAATTTCAACTCCGCATTTGCAGCTGGCTCAAAGGGAGGTAAAGTGAGCTTTTCCAATACAAAGTTAAGGTCCCAGGCTGGAGTAGGGGCTCTCCTGGGTGGTCTCAAGTTTTTGGCCCCTCTGAGGAATTGCTTCAGCAGTGGAAGAGAGGTGGCTCTGCATTGTAATGTGCTGAAATGGCAGAGGCATTAATTTTGATGGAAGAAAAGGAAAGGCCCTTGTGAAGCATCCCAGTTAAGTATTGAAAAATATGTGGTAAATTGGGCACTCTTGTGCCCATCCCCTGAGTTTGGCTCCAGGAACAGAATCTTTTCCATTTGTCAGCATAGGATTTTCTAGTACTAGGCCACCTTGCCTCCAGAATGACATCCATCACTTGCTTACTGATGGATGGTAACTGAGAGATCAGGTAATTAGCCAGCCTGCAAGGTTTAGGGTTTGAAGCTGTGGGTGCAGAATCTGGCCCTCCTGCTGGGACAGCAGGGCAGGGGTCTGAGGCAGGTACCATGGTTCCAGCAGTGTCACACTGCGCAAGAGAGGGTACCAGAGTTGGCATGGCCAGTCTGGTGCAATCAGTATTGTCATTGGTTTGTCCTGTTTGATCTTTAGTAGCACCTTTGAAGAGGAGAGTCAGCGGGGGAAAGGCATAAACCATTTCCAGGTGAAGGACAGGACATCCACTTTCCAAGCTTGTTTGTGGGAAGTCCTTGTGCAGAATTTGTCCAATTGGTAGTTCTGAGGGGAGGCAAACAGGTCTCTCTCTGGGCTCCCCCATTTGTTTCTCAACATGTTGAATATCTTTAGTTCCAGTTTCCACTCGTGTGGGTCCATGAGATTTCTGCTTAGGTAGTCTGCCAGTGTATTTAGCTTGCCTGGCAGGAATTGAGCTTGTAGGTGCACTTGATAGCTCAAGGCTGTGTTCCACAGAGCCATGGCTATTCTGCAGAGAGGGTATGAGTGGGTTCCCCTCTGCTTGTGTATGTACCACATAACAGTGGTGTTGTCCGTCTTTACCAATAATTGTCCTGGAAGAATTTCTGCCCTTGAAGACTGTTAGAGCATTCTGTACAGCTAACATTTCTTTTTGATTGATGTGCAAGTGCATTTGATTTAGGTTCCATTTGCCCTGAATGCACTGCCCTGCCAAGTGAGCCCCCCATGCATTGTCTAATGCATCTGTTAGGGTTCGGGCAGCAGGGGGTAGAGTGAATGGCAGTCCCTCGTTTTGGTGGCAGGCCTCTGCCCACCAAAGGAACTCTATCTTTAGATATGGTATGATAGGAATCATTGATTCAAGGTCATGAGAATTTTGACACCATAGGCTTTTTAGATACCATTGTAGTTTCTTCATATGCAGTCTTGCATATGGAATCAGAATGCAAGAGGCCATGAACCCCAGGGCTTGCAGTATTTTCCTTGCAGATAGCTGGGTGATTGTGGCCAGTAGTTTGAAGTAGGCTGTCAAATGAACTTGTTTCTCTGGCGTGAGGTAGGCCATTTGGGAAGTTGTATTCAAGCTTGCTCCCAGGAATACAATCTCTTGACAGGGTACTAGATGAGATTTCTTTTCGTTTATGGTGTACCCCAGAGAAGTTAGTAATTTCTTTACAAATGCCAGATTAGTATGTCCTGACTTTCTGCTTGAATTAGGCAAATGTCCAGGTATGGGTATATTTGAATATTTCTTAGTCTGCAAAATGCAATGACTGGAGCTAGGCACTTTGTGAATACCCTGGGCACAGTAGATAAGCCAAAGGGCAGTGCTGAGAACTGATGGTGCATGTAGCCTGCTCTGAAGTGTAGGTATCTTCTGCAAGATTCCCTTATTGGGATGTGCGGGTAAGGCTTCCTTTAAATCCAGTGTTGCCAACCAGGCATTTTTGCCTAGCATGGGAAGCAGCTGATGAAGAGTTGGCATTTTGAATGTTGGGGATTTCCAAAAATGTGTTTAGGATAAACAGGTCCAGAATAGGATGCCAGGAATAGTCTTTTCTAGGTACCAGGAAAAGTCTTGAGTAGAAACATTGCCCCCATTCTTCTTCTGGGACAGGTTGAATAGCCCTGATGCTTAGGAGAGAGAGAACTTGCCTTTGAGCCTCTGCCCACTGATTTGGGGGTAGGTCTGGCCAACCATTTGGGGTTGATAAGGAGTGGAAGTGGAATCTGTATCCTTGGGAAACTATATTTAAAACCCATTTGTCTTGGGTAATTAGTTCCCAATTTTTTGCATGCAGGGCATTCCTTCCCCCCTAAAGGAACAGTCAGTTGAGCAGGGCTTGGAAGGTTTAAAGTTAAGTCATTGTGACAGTTTACCATAAGGGGGCGTCTTACTACTCCCAGTTTTGGAAGTGGGACCCCCCCACTGCTTAGGCCTGCGAGTGCCTTGGGACTGAAGCCTGGGTGTTCTGCTGGTTCTGGGTTTGGACTGAGAAGGCCTGGAAGAGGCAGGAAAGGACCAAGTCTTAGAAGGCCAACGCCTACTAAATCTTGAAGGCTGTACTTGCAGGAAATCATTAACAGTTTGCATAGATTTAGCTTTTTCCTGCATCTTTAAGTACTACTTCTCCTTTGTTGCCAAACAGGTGGTCTTGGTTTAAGGGAGCATCCAGTAATTTAGCTTTAACATGATCTGGGAAAGATTGCTCCTTAAGGCAAGCATGCCTTCTAAGTACAGATCCAGTGACAGCAGCCCTGCAAGATGCCTCTAATGAATCAAAACCACATTACAAAGTAGGTTTTCCAACTTGTTCAGCAGAATGCATTAAATCTTGTAATTCTTTATTTTCAGCAGTGTCAGGAATCATCATCATTTTCTGTTTAAGCAATCCAATAATATGTTGCTGATACTTTAACATATGAAACTGGCAGTTTAAGGCCCTAATGGCCAAAGTTGCAGAAGTGTAGACCTTACCCAATCTATCCAGGGCCCTGGAATCTCTATCAGAGGGGGTAGTGTTTTGGCAGTTGTAGCCTTAATGCCCTTGGGTCCCTGTGAAAAGGTCTCAGGATCCACAATAGGATTTGTAAAGAGGAACTTGAGAGAGTCAGGTACCCTGCAATACCGGTCAGGTTTTCTGGGAGCAAGAGGTAGAGAGCCAGGAGCCAGGTTAGATTCTGAGAAGGCATAATCTACAATGTCCAGTACAGGAGGGATGGCTGAAGGCCTGTATTGAGGTAGGATTAAGAATTCCATAAGCCTCTTTTTGGAGTCAGAGTAATCTTGGCTTTCCCAGCAGAAATGCTCCCCAAGAGCATGCAAGGTTTCACCAAAAGAGAAATCCTCTTTAGGGGAAGCAGAGGGAATGGAGTCCTCTATCAGAATCCTCATAGGTAGATAAGGGTGACTGGTCAGAGAAATTTCAGAATCCTGATCAGAAGGAGAAAAAAAAAAAAAAAAAAAAAATCAAATCAGTCCTAGGTCTCAGAGGGAGAAGGGTGGCTTCCCCTGATCAGAGTAATAAGGTCTTCAGCCATTCTTATTTGTTTTTTAGGCATAGGGGCCTGACCATGAGGTCTGGGCGTCTGTTTTCTAGGCACTGATCTGGTTTTAGGCCTTTAAGAAGAAGATGGCGTCAGTTTAATATGAAAGTCAGTAGGCCTGAACACACCCTCAGAATCCAATGCCTGCACAGTGGCTCCAGACCCAAAGGTAGAGACATCCGCAGGTTCCACAGTTGAAGCATCTCGCGGCATACCGGACTCCAAATGAGTCTCAGTAGAGGCCTGTGAATCTGAAGTAGTGGGTATCAGGGGCTGCGAATATATGACTCGGCGCAGCTCCTCGTGGTGTCCTGCAGAGTTCTACAAGCAGCAGAGAGTGGAAGAGTAACTTTCCTTTGATTTATAAGTATTTTCTGGCTTTCTAATTTGACTGCTGTATTTCGACTAAAAGCGTATTTTTATTACTTAACTAGCTCTGCAAGTTGATTTACTGTATTTCTGTTTGCTTCTGAACTGTTTTGCATTTTAAAAAGTTTGTTTTTGCTTAATTTAACTGGTAGGCTACACACTGCTAGCCGATTTAAAGCATTTACTGTTTGTTACTGTATCTTTTGCCAGTTTGTAAAAAAAAAAAAAAAAAAAAAAAATCCTTGTTTTCCCGCCTTTACTGAACTAGAATAGTCCAGTCTTCAGATTTTGCTGATCTCTGGGCTGTGTCATAGTTCCTGTGTTGTCCATATCCTTATTTGGATAGGAGGAAGCTTCTTTGTTCACCAGTGGGAGTGGGGAGCACTGAGCAGCCTATTTGTCCCTAAAGGAGTGGTTCCAGCCCAGCGACTTGTAGTTTATTGGCCGTTTTGGGCCATTTCCTAGCTCTTTATAACCCCCTGTTATAAAGCCTGCTTTAGCGCGAAGTTGCGCATAGCGCAGTGCCAGTTAATCAAGTTTAAACTATTTCTGGCTCCGCTAAGTCTGCTCTTCAGTTTTTCCCTTAGAACTGCTCTACTTTCAATCTAAACAGTCTATTCTCTATCTGAAAAGCCCAACACTTGATACTAATGCATTTTTACACAGGTAAAGCACTAAAGCACTACATCCACCTACAATCCCCTTGAGTACCCATTTCCCTATAGGTCCATTCTGACTCAGTTACACAGCAATCCCTTACACTATTCTAGCATGTCGAAGGGTCGGTTACTGGCGTCCTCTCCAGTTCAGCTGGTGAATCTGGGAATCTTGAGGCAATGTTACAACTGCCTCATGTACACAGACAACCCTCTCCTCCTCCAAACAAATATATGTGAGATGCAGCTATATAGCCAAAGTGGAGGCTGAGCTCTCTAGACTCAGTACTGGCAAAACCAGTCAGGAGGAGAAGGTAACCACACACACCACAAACCCAGTCTCACACAGACCTATCACAACTGCAAACCAAACACAAACACACAAAAACATACTCGAAGGCTCTAATTAAAAATCTACCAAAACAACAGAGGCCTCCAAAGCAGACATCCAAGCAACCACTACCTCAAAACATAGCACATGCAACACACAGTTCACAAAGTCAGTCAGTGTTCCAAACAGTCACAGCCCTTAAGGCCAAACAACATGCCTGATACACTTGTAATAGGTGACTCCATAGTCAGACACACTGACGTCCCGCTCACCAGACTGAACAAGGAAAAGGTTACAGTAAGCTGCCTGTCGGGCGGTAGAATCTGCCACAACACAAGCACTCGGATCACTCCAAACCAAGTACAAATATGACTCAGTCATTGTCCATGCCAGTGTGAATGACCTGAGACGTACCTCCCTGGACTACATGAAGAGAGACAGAGGAGCTCTCTGGATTATGTAGCCCAGGCCGGTATGACCCTGACCCTGGGCAGCATCTTACCCTCACCAAAAATGATGCCACAGTACAAAGACAAAATGATCAGCTTTAACAATTGGCTCAATTACTGGTGTCATTCTAAGGGGATCCAATGTCTGTCTGCTTGGGATGACATGCTTGACCAGCCACGCTGCTTCGCAAGGGACGGCTTGCACCTGTCACCCCTGGGCTTCCGGATATTGGCCAAGGCTCTTGCCACCCCCATAGTGCCTTTTTTAGGCAAGGTTCAAGAGACAAACCCACCTCCCTAGAAAACACAAGTGGAAAAAAACTAAGGGTAATGCTGCTCAACGCCAGACGTCTAAACCTCAAGATGCACGCTCTCGAAGCCCTCCTCAGTATGGAGAACATCGATGTCTGTGCAGTGACTGAAACCTGGTTTAAGGCTCCTGACAGCACCCCAGCACTACCAGGTTATATCTCATATCATGCTTTTCGGCCCCAAAACTTGGACCGAACCACAAAAGGAGGGGGAGTATCCATATTCAGAGATACCCACACCTCCAGGTTAGTGGCAACACACGAAGCATCTGAGACCATCCATGTGCAACTAACCGTAGGCAAAACTGCCCACCAGTTTGTAGCATGCTACAGACCACCCTCTCAAACTCAGGAACCCCACTCAGCCTTCCTGAAGACATTGGAGAATATGAATGTCTCTCCAAATACCATCATATTGGGAGACTTCAACTACCCAAACATAGACTGGGAGCATTACTCAAGCCCCAACACCCTAGCCCAAAGGTTCCTAGAATTCATAAACTCAAATGCGATGGAACAACTGGTCACCACTCCCATGAGAAGATAATGTACTGGACCTGATCACAAACATGGGGACACAATGCTCCACACAGGAAGTATACCCCTCATTGGCGAGATTAGACCATAAATTAATCTCACTGGAAATCCACATCCCGCCCCCACCACAAAACACCACAGTGAAGAATTTCTCTAAAGCAGACTTCACACTTAAGACTGAAGTGGTATCCTTCAAGGCCCCTGGGCCAGTGGAAACCACAGACCACACCGCTGAATCCTTTATAAACGCTTTCTACTGACACCTTCAAGAATGCATGGATCATGCAATCCCAAATAAAACCAAGACCCATTCCCCCAAAGGCAGGCGTCCTGCCTGGTGGACCCCAGCCATTAACAAGCTTTACAACAGGAGGAGGAAGCTACTACATGACAGAGCAAAATCCCCAAAAAGGAAGGCATCTCTGATCAGTACTAGCAAAAAAACTACGATCACTCAAAATCATCCAAGGCCAGCTTTGAGAGAAAAATCGCAAGAGACACTAAAGACAATCACAAGGCCTTCCTTAGTTATGTTAGAAACCTGGGTGGAAACTCCCAGATATGCTCAGAGTTAGTCCAAAATGACAAAAAATACACTGAACCCACAAACATTGCCAACATACTGGCAGACAGGTTCAGTGCAAATCCCCCCCCCTCCCCAAAAGGAGAAATATCTATCCCAGCAGAGTGTAGCCTCCCTGACATCTCAGATGCCCAGGTGAGAGCCGCCATCTCCAAAGCTAAAAACCCAGCATCAATGGGACCAGTGTCCCAGGTTGCATGCTACATGAACTCCAAGCGGAACTAAACCCGTACATAAGGCTGCTGTTTAATCTTACCCTTACTACAGGATACGTACCCAAAGAATGGCGTACAGCAACAGTGGTCCCACTCCACAAAGGAGGTGCTTCTACGGACCCTGGAAATTACCGCCCCATAAGCTTGACGAGCCTGGTCTGCAAAGCTATGGAGAGGATCATTATGGAACTCAAACAAAGACATTGGGGACCTACAGACACTGGATCCTACCCAATTCGGCTTTGTCAAGGGCAGATCCTGCCTTTTGAACCTGGTTAACTTTTTTGAAACAGTCAATAAGGCCATTGATGAGGGCAAGGCAGTTCACACAGCCTACCTTGATCTTGCAAAAGCCTTTGACAATACCCCACTCGGGCATCACAGACAAGCTCACCAGCTTAAATGTAAACCCACATGTCATAAGATGGGTGGCAAACTGGCTCAAGGACAGAACCCACAAGGTCAGAATTGCTGGAGCCATGTCAGACTCTAAGCCAGTCACAAGCGGTGTCCCACAGGGCTCGGTCCTGGGACCCCTCTTGTTCGGCATTTATTTTTCTGAGGTGCAAGCAAACATAGGATTGTGGCTGACAAAGTTCGCAGATGACTGCAAACTGGGCGCCATAACCGATACGCCAGCGGACACAAGCATCCTTCAGAAAGGCCTCATAGAAAACGGATAACTGGTGCCAGAGCCATGGCCTTAAACTGAACGCCAAAAAATGTATAGTCATACCCTTTGGGAAAAACAAAGTACTCTCAAATTACCACAAAGGTGGTAATCCATTAAGTACGGAAGTAATCAGGGACCCAAGTTGACAGTAATCTCTCATTTGGCACTCACATTGCCAAGGTGGTTAGGAAGACCTTCTATATTACCCACCTTATCATGAAAGGATTCGCATCTAGATCAAGAGAGGTCACTGTGCCCCTATACTCTTCCCTTATCAGGCCCATAATAGAGTACAATACCCCATTTGGGATGCACCTTACCCGACACCTGCAGCAGTTAGAAAGACCCCAAAAGTACCTCACCAAGAGGATCAAGAGTCTCAAACATATGTCATATGCTGCCCGGCTAAAGAAACTCCAGCTCTATTCAGTCGCATACCGCCTACTCAGAGGCGATCTATGCCTGACTTACAAAGCCATGCCCAATCCGGAATTAATGGACATGCTCCACCTCAGAAAATCCAAATCCACCACAGCCATGAGAGCGAGAGATTTGAACCTCAACACAGAAATAAATAGGATGTGCTGGAGGGACAGATTCATAACCCAGAGGCTCCCTACACTCTGGAACAGAATCCCAGTCCATGTTAGGCAGAGCCCCTCACTGACTCTCTTCAAGAGAAATCTTGAAGAGTGGATGGGAGATCGTAAGTTTACCCAGGGGGTCATCTCTGTGTCACTACTAGACAGAGGCACAGTAAACTAAACCCTAAATGGGCATAGTATTCTCATTCCAAGGGGTGGCGAAAGCCACACACACTCTGGCTAGGCTTATAAATGCCCTAGGGCAGATAGCCTAGTATGAACCTATGAAAGCGCCTCACTGAGTACCGGCGAACTGGCGACTAGCTTAGGAGAAGTGTCGTCGGCAGCTTTGGACCTACGCAGTCTCTGTTTTTATCTTTGCGTTTTTTTCGAAATGTCGGTAGTCGGGTGGCTTACCGAAGCCATTTCTGGATAATTAAACCGAATACCAAAATACTTGTACGTGAAAATGAACCGACGACTAATAGTACAAGGTTTGAATAAGGCACAAAACCGACAGCGGGGTACGTCGTGGTCTGGGCCTAGGCAAGGAATGCAGTACGAATGAAAATCTTTAAGTATTTGCAGGTATTTGCTTTCCACAAGAAATACAACTGTTAACTTTTACTGACATTGGTTTAGAGCAAGAAAAAGGATCCCAACGGGTTACTTAGCTTATTTGAAGACTTTGGATCTGAAACTCGAAAACGAATATTTTAGGAGTCTGCCAACCGGCACTTGCGAACTGCTTCAGGCACTGCATAGGAAGAAAGACTGATGTAATGGCATCGGCTGCAAGCTTTATACCCCCGACAACCTGACGTCATGGAAGATGCAAAAGCAACCGACGCAGGATCCAAGACTTTGATAAATCAGGCCGACTGAGGGTTACCTGCAAGCAGATAACCCAAAATGTGACGACTGCAACAGTGTAACACGAAGTACGTAGAGTTTTGTACCTACCATAAATGTAGATGCTAGAGTGCTCACACAGCTGCAGTCATAACAGATGGGTTATCCTGCCGTCAGGCGGGTCCTCGGTCGGCCGAATTCCAAAGTCTAGGTCCAGTGTCGGTTGTCGTCGCTTCTTCCCTGACGTCAGTGCGGCAGGGGTATAAAAGAGGCAGCAGACGCCATTTTCTTCAGTTTTTCTTGCCCCAGATGTCAGGTGCCCCCAGAAGGAAGGCAAACATAATGCTATGCAAAGATGCAATGTTGATAAATCAAGAACAGTAGTTGCAAGCAAATACACCATAAAAGAATACCCCAAAAAGGTTATATGAAAAGTGTTTGTCATAAGGCCTGTCCTAAGAGGGGAAGGAGGGAGGGAAACCTGGACTGCAGCTGTATGAGCACTCTAACATCTACATTTATGGTAGGTACAAAACTGTACTATGCTCATCGTGCATACAGCTGCAGTCATAACAGATGGGTAGAATCCCAAAGCTAAGTAAGGGTGGTAGGCACCAAGTGGAACTAGGAGGGGCTAGGATGCCCTGCAGGACTGCTGTGGCAAAGCCCGCTCTAGATTTTGAGTATAGTGGGAGGTGATGGTGCTTGGAGAAAGTGTGCACTGAACTCCAGGTGGCTGCTTCCAAAATGCCCTTGGTAGGGACCCCCCTGAGGAATGCTGCAGAGGTAGCTGTGGCTCTGGTGGAGTGGGATCTGATGCATGCAGGCACAGTTTTTTCCATGAAATGAGTAACAAAAGCGTATGCAGAGGGCTATCCATTTTGAAATTGTCTGTTTGGAAATAGCCTTTCCCTGAGCACCTACAGCATAGGACACAGAGTTGCTCAGATTGCCTGAATGGCTTTGTTCTGTCCAAGTAGTAACGAAGTTGTCTGTGAATGTTCAAGGAATGTAGTAGTCCTTCCCCTTAGTTTTGTGGATTAGGATAAAAGGTAGGTAAGTGGATAGTCTGATTCAAAGTTACACTGGATACTACCTTTGGCATAAAGGTAGGATTGGTTCGTAAGGAAACTCTGTCCTGATGGAAAATGATGAATGGTTGCACAGCCATGAGGGCCTGTAGCTCCGAAACCCTGCGTGCTGAGGTGATAGCCAGAAGAAAGGCTGTTTTCCATGACAAGTACTGTAACTCTGTTGAAGAAGCTGGCTCGAAGGGAGGAAGGGTCAGCTTTTCCAATACGTAGTTGAGGTCCCAAGCAGGGACTGGTGGTTTCCTTGGGGGGTTTTATATTCTTTGCCCCTCTGAGGAACTGCCTTAAGAGAGGGTGAGAGAATAAAGGAGGATCTGTGTTGTATTGTGCAGAAATGGCTGAAGCGTGGATCTTGGAGGAGAAGGAAAGTCCATTGTTTTACATCTCAGCTAGGTACTGTAAAATTTGAGGTATATTTATTACCCAAGGATTCTGTCCCTTTTCTTGATTCCAGGCACAAAATTGTTTCCATTTGGCGGAGTAGGCCTTTCTAGCAGGTGGTCTTCTGGCCTCCAAGATGACATCCTGCACCTCCTTGGAGAGGAGAAACTGTTGGGAAATAAAGGAATTCTCCATGCAGCTAGATTTAGAGATTGAGATGGCTGTGAAGGGTTTTGTAGTTGTGCTGGGACAACAGAAGAGGGACTAGAGGTAGGATCCATGGTGGGGAATGTGTCAGGCTCTTCAGGAGCGGATACCAGTGTTGTCTTGGCCAGTCTGGAGTGATGAGAATCATTTTCGGCCTCTCTGCTCTGGCTTTTAATAGAACTTTGGGCAGCAGAGGAAGAGGCGGGAAGGCACAGACTGTCAATGTTGCCCAATTGAAGGAAAGTGCGTCCACTTTCCAGGCCTGTGGATGATAGGTCCTTGAACAAAATTTTTTCAACTGGCAATTTCTGTGGGTAGCAAAGAGATCTATGTCTGGCTATCCCCATGCCAGAGTTATCTTTGTGAAAACTTGAGGATGCAACTTCCATTCATGTGGATCTATCATATTTCTGCTTAGGTTGTCTGCCAGTGTGTTTTCCTTCCCTGACAGGAATTGTGCCTGTAGTTGAATTTGCAATTCCAGTGCTGTGTTCCATAGGGTCATGGCTTGCCTGCACAGGGGGTATGAATGAGTTCCCCCCGTTTGTTTGTTTATGTACCACATCACTGTGGTGTTGTCTGTCCTTATCAATAGCTGGCCTGGATGCAGTAGGTCTTTGAAGGTCATAATAGCCTTTTGCACGGCTAGCATTTCCTTTTGATGTGAAGGTGCTTCTCTTTTCGGGTCCATTTTCCCTGAATGCACTGATGTGTCATGTGTGCTCCCCAGGCGTAGTCTGAGGAGTCTGTTGTGATGATTTGAGTTGCTTGAGGTACACAGAAAGGAAGACCTGTGTTTCTTTGGCAAGCTTCAGTCCACCACAAAAATTCCTTTTGAAGGCATGGAATGAGTGGTATAATTGCTTCCAAGCTGTGGCTGTGTTGAGACCATAAGTTTTTCAGGTACCATTGAAGTTTCCTCATATGCAGCTTTGCACATGGGATTAGTAGGATGCAAGATGCCATGAATCCCAGAGCCTGCAGGATTTTCCTTGCAGTTAGCCTGGTGTAAGTTGCCATTTTTCTGAAGTATTGAGACAGTTGCCCTTGCTTGTCTGGCGTGAGGTAGGCCATCTGGGTGGTTGTATCCAAGCTGGCTCCCAGGAAAATTATTTGTTGAGAGGGTATTAGTTTTGATTTCTTTTTGTTGACTGTGTATCCAAGGAAGTTCAGTTTTATTACAAACGCCAGGTGCTGCAGTAGTATGTCCTTGCTGTCCGCTTGGATCAGGCAGTCGTCCAGATATGGGTAGATTTTTATCCCTTGTAGTCTGCAGAAGGCGATTACTGATGCCAGGCATTTCGTAAACACTCTGGGCGCAGTAGACAAGCCAAAGGGCAATGCAGAGAATTGGTAATGGGTTGAACCTGCAAGAAATCCGAGGTATCTTCTGCAATCTTGTCCGATTGGACCTCAAGGAGGCATACCTGCATGTCCCTATGTTACCAGCCAAGACTCCTTGCCCAGCATGGGAAGAAGCTGCTGTAATGTGAGCATCTTGAATTTTGGCACCTGTAGATATGTGTTTAGGATGGATAGGTCTAAGATAGGTCTCCAATCTTTGTCTTTCCTCGGTACCAGGAATAGTCTGGAATAAAACCCTTGACCTTGTTCTTTTGCAGGTACCTCTTGAACTGCTTTCATGTCCATGAGAGCTGAAACTTGTTTTTGTGCCTCTGCCCTTTGATTTTGTGGCAGGTTTGGCATGCCTCTCATTTTTGGAAAGATGTGAAAGTGGAACCTGTAGCCTCTGTCTATAATGTCCAGAATCCATTTGTCTTTTGTAACAATATGCCAATTTTTTTGAGAATAATGTCAGTTTTCCGCCCAAAGGTGCTGCCATTAAAGCTTTGCTTGGCAGGTGTAGGGGGAAGTCATTGTGTCTGTTTTCTAAAAGACTGATCTATCTTCTCCACCTCTTTGGGTTGGTGCTTGCCACTGTCTGGCTCTGAAAGATCCTGGAGGTTGTCCTCTATCCCTTGGGCGCCTGTATCTGCCCCTTTGAGGTCTGTCCATGGCTGGAAAGGACCAATTTTTTGAAGGCCAGTTTCTGCTGAAACGTAGAGGCTGTACCTGCAGGAAATCTTTCACTGTTTGCATTGATTTCGCTTTTTCCTCCATTTTCTTTAGCACCTCCTCAGCTTTAACACCAAACAGTACATCTTTTTGAAGAGGTGCATCTAATAATTTAGCTTTGACATGATCTGGTAAGGTTTGCTCTTTGAGCCAAGCATGCCTACGTATAACAGACCCTGTAACAGCAGCTCTACATGAGGCCTCTAAAGCATCAAAACCACACTGCAAGGTATGTTTACCCACTTGCTCTGCACCATGCAACAAATCCTGTAACTCTTAAATCAGGTTGTTCTGGTTGCGTCATCTTGCTTTTCAGCTGAGATATCAAAAACTGTTGATACTTTAACATACGGAACTGACATGCCCTCATGGTTAAAGTGGCCGAGGTGTACACCTTTTTCCCCCCACCTTTCTAAAGCTCTGGAATCTCTCTCTGAAGGTAATAGGTTTTAGCAGTAGAGGCCTTAATTCCCTTGTGACCCTGTGAAATTGTTTCTGGGTCAGCAGTATGGCTTTTATATAGGAACTGGTGAGAATCAGGAACCCGGTAATACCAGTCTGGTTTAACAGGAGCTGGAGGCAAAGAATCTGGATTAAGGCTGGCTTCTGTGTACACATCATCCAATATATCTAAAAAGTACAGTTTTGTACCTACCATAAATGTAGATGTCCGATAGGAATGCATCTGCAGTCCTTACAAATGGGTTGTCCTGTCGTCAGGCAGCCCTTCGGTCGGCCGGATTCCAAAGTCTGGGTCTGGCTTCGGCTGGTGTCGCACTTCACCCGACGTCATAGCTGCAGTTTTTCGGGTATAAAGGCATCAGCCGATGCCATTTTCCTCAGTGTTTCTTGCCCCAGATGCCAGGTGCCCTCTTGGATGGCTAAATTTGGATAAATGCCAAAGTTTCCAAATAGTAGAGAGCAAACACAAATAAGCATGTATGTACATATATACAAACAAATACACCATAATAGATCCCCCCCAAGCTAGCTGAAGGATGGCAAATACCCTAGGAGTACCTCAGAGGGGAAGGTGGGTGGGTAATCCTGACTGCAGATGCATTCCTATCGGACATCTACATTTATGGTAGGTACAAAACTGTACTATGTCCTTCAAGGATGCATCTGCAGTCCTTACAAATGGGTAGAATACCATAGCTAAACTAGGGGAGGAGGAAAAGAGTAGAGATTATGGTGTGGTTAGGATCCCTTGCAAAACAGCAGTGGCAAAACCTGCTCGGCATCTAGAATATAAAGGTAAATTGTAATGCTTGGCAAATGTATGCACGGAGGTCCAAGTAGCAGCCTCTATAATGTCCTTGGTAGCCACTCCTCGTAAGAAAGCTGTGGTAGTGGCTGTAGCCCTTGTGGAGTGAGGCCTGATGTTCTCTGGAGTTTTCTTTCCATGGTAGGAGTAACAAAATCTAATGCAATTTCCTATCCATTTGGAGATTGTCTGTTTTGAAATTGGTTTTCCTTCTTTACCTGTTGCATATGCTACCAGAAGCTGGTCAGTTTTTCTATTGGATTTGGTCCTGTCCAGGTAGTAGCGTAATTGTCTATGTACATCCAAGGTATGCAAGAGTCTTTCTCCCCTGTTCTGTGGGTTGGGGAAGAATGTAGGTAGGTGGATAGCCTGATTTAAAGAGACTCTGGATACCACCTTGGGCATAAATGTAGGATTTGTTCTCATGGACACTATCTTGATGGAAGATCAGGAAGGGTTGCACTGCCATTAATGCCTGTAGTTCAGAGACCCTTCTTGATGAAGTTATTGCCAGCAGGAAAGCAGTCTTCCAGGATAAGTATTGTAATTCTGCTGTTGCTGCTGGTTCGAAAGGGGGAAGTGTCAATTTTTCTAGCACAAAGTTCAAGTCCCATGCTGGCAATGGAGGTTTCCTGGGAGGTTTTACATTTTTAATTCCTCTCAGAAACTGTCTGAGCAGAGGATGAGAGAAGACAGGAGGATCCAAGCTGTATTCTGCTGAAATAGCTGATGCATGTATCTTGATGGAAGAATAGGACAGGCCTGTATGGAAGAGCTCTGCCAAGTACTCCAGGATGTTGGCTATGTTCACCAGTGTCACATCTTTCCCCTTTGCAGTACTCCAAGAGAGACATCTTTTCCATTTTGCTGCATAATTCTTTCTTGTTGAAGGTCTACGAGCCTCCAGGATTATGTCTTTAACCCTTTGGGATAAATTTGGGTTAATTGCTCTTATGTAATGTTCCAGGCAGTTAGCTGCAGAGTTTTCAGGTTTGGATGCAGGATGTTGTAGTTCTGTGTTAACAGTAATGGGATCAGGGGTAGTGCCCATATTTGTTCCAGAGACATGCTCCTCAGCAATGGGTACCAATGTTGTCTTGGCCAGTCTGGAGCTATCAGAATGATCCTCGGACGTTCCTCTTTGATATTCAGAAGCACCTTGTGCATCAAAGGAAGTGGTGGGAATGCGTATGCTGTCAGGTTTTTCCAACTGAAAGATAGGGAGTCCACCTTCCAAGCAAGTGGGTGGTACGACCTTGTGCAGAATTTCTTTAGCTGGTGATTGAGTGGGGATGCAAACAAGTCTATTTGTGGTAATCCCCATTCTCTTGTGATGGCTTTGAAGATGTCCGGATGCAGCATCCATTCGTGGGCATCTGTGGTAGTTCTGCTTAGTATGTCTGCTAGAATGTTTTCCTTCCCCGGTACAAAAATTGCTTGTAACTGAATGTTGTAGCTCAGAGCCACATCCCATAGGTCCAGTGCCAGCCGGCATAGAGGATATGAATGTGTGCCTCCCTGTTTGTTGATGTACCACATAACTGTGGTGTTGTCTGTCCTTATCAACTGACCTTCTTGGAGAAAAGGTCTGAATGACTGGATTGCCAATTTTACTGCCAGCATTTCCTTTAGATTTATGTGCAGGTGCAGCTGGTCTTGAGTCCATAGGCCTTGTATGCACTTGCCCAGCATGTGTGCCCCCCAACCGAGGTCTGAGGCATCTGTCGTGATGGTTTGGCTTGGTTGACTGTTGCAGAAGGTTTGATTGACAGGCCTGAGCCCACCATAGGAACTCTTGCTTCAGGCATGGGATTATTGGAATTTTGGTTTCTAGGCTGTGCTTGTGTTGGGACCACAAATTCTTTAGGTACCACTGTAGCTTTCTCATATGCAGTCTGGCATGAGGGACCAGAATTATGCAGGATGCCATGAAGCCTAGGGCTTGTAGTACTTTTCTTGCAGTTAGATGGTTCTGCTTTGTTAATGCCAAGAAGTAGAGAGGTAGTTGCTCTTTCTTTTCTGCAGTTAGGAATGCCATTTGTTTTGATGTGTCCAGCTCTGCACCCAGAAAGGTTATTCTTTGGGATGGAATCAGCCTTGACTTTTTTATATTGACTGTATATCCCAGGGCTTGCAGCAGGTAAATGACTCTGTAAGTCTTCTGTTATCTTGCTTTTGTTGTCCGCTTGTATCAGGCAGTCGTCCAGGTAGGGATAAATTTGTATCCCCTGAAGTCTGCAATGAGCAATTACTGATGCCAGGCATTTCGTGAACACTCTGGGCGCAGTAGATAAGCCAAAGGGCAATGCTGAGAATTGATAATGCTCTGATCCTGCAAGAAATCTGAGGTATCTTCTGCAAATTGGTCGTATGGGGACGTGCAGGTATGCCTCCTTGAGATCTAGAGTTACCAGCCAAGACTCCTTGCCCAGCATGGGAAGAAGCTGCTGTAGGGTCAGCATTTTGAATTTCGGAACAATGAGGAATGTGTTTAAAGCGGACAGGTCTAGAATAGGCCTCCATTTGTTTTCTTTTCTTGGTACCAGGAAGAGTCTGGAGTAAAATCCCTTTCCTTGCTCCATAGATGGTACCTTTTCCACAGCTCTCATTCTTAATAGTTGAGATATTTGCTTTAGAGCTTCTGCCCTTTGAGTAGGTGGTAGGTTTGGCATTCCTCTTTCCTGGTAGAGTATGGAAATGGAACCTGTAACCTTGGTCTATAGTTTGCAAAATCCATTTTTCCCTTGTGATGCAATGCCAGTTCTTTGAAAATAAGGTTAGCTTTCCGCCTAAGGGTGCTTCTAGTTGTGCCCTGGTAGGCGGTGCCACCGCCAAGTCACTGTGATTGAGTTGTAGTGGTGGTGGCTGCATCCATGCCTCGCTGGTTGTTACCTTGCCACTGGCGTCCCCTGTAGGCACCCCTGGATTGGTTTCTGCCTCTAGAACGCCTATTCCTGCCTCTTTGTGTCTTAGAGGAGTCTGGAAAGGACCAATTCTTGGAGGGCCAGTTCCTGCTAAACCTTGGTGGTTGAACCTGTAAGAAATCTTTCACTGTTTGTACAGATTTTGCCTTCTCTTCCATCTTTTTTAGTACCTGCTGTGCAGGGGAACCAAATAAATTGACCTTGTCCATGGGTGCATCCAAAAGCTTTGATTGGACATGGTCTGGTAATGCCTGTTCTTTCAACCATGCATGTCTCCTGATAACTGTGCCAGTCATGGCTGATCTAAAGGAAGCCTCCAGTGCATCATAGCCACATTTTAAAGAATGGTTACTAACCTGCTGTATGTTATGTACCATTTCTTGAACATATTTTTTATCTAAAGATTCTTCAGAGGACAGCTTTTTAGTTAACTGGTCAAGCATAAACTCTTGATATTGAATCATATGAAATTGGCAGTTCAAAGCCCTAGCTGACAAAGTAGCAGAGGTGTAAACTTTTTACCCCATCTCTCTAAGGACCTGGATTCCCTTTCAGAGGGAGGGTTTTAGTAGAAGTAGCTGCTACAGCTTTAGGGCCCTGGGAGATAGTCTCTGGATCTGCAAAAGGAGCCTTGTATAAATGGTGATGAGTGTCCGGGACCCTGTAGAACCTATCGGGCTTAGCAGGAGCCGGAGGTAATGAATCAGGAGCAGTGCAAGCATCATTAAATGAATCATCTACAACAGAAAGAACTGGAGGTATAGCTAAAGGCCTATGTTGTGGCAAATGTAGAAAGGTTCTAAGCCTTTTTCTGGAGTCTGAGAAATCTTGGCCCTGCCACTGAAATTGTTCCCTCATAGCATGCAAGGTTTCCCCAAAGGAAAATTCCTCAGGTGGAGAGGTTGAAGGGATGGACTCTTCAGCATCAGAGTCTTCGTAAGGAGAATAAGGAGCCTCAGGAGGGTCTGTATGTTCTGAGTCATCAGAGGAATCATCTGTGGATACTGGCTCAGGGGGCTCTGCTCTAAGCCTCTTTTCTGGGGGAGGGAGAGGGGCCCTGTCTGGATGAGGCTGGGATCCACGAATTAAAGAAATGAGATCCTCAGCCAAAGAAAGCATATGGGAGCTGGTGCTGGGCCTGTGAGAGGGGGGTTTGGCAGGCACCGTTTTTGAAGATTTGGCTGCTTTAGCCCTGGCAAAGGCCTTAATAGACATGGCTGCAGGAGGCCTAGCAGCTCCACGTGCAGGGGTTGAAATATCCAGGGGAATAGTGTCTGATAATTCCTGAGAAACCGCAACAGAAGGTTGAATTTCAGAAGCCGATTCTACTAGGTTAGAGGAGGCCTCGGTAGAAGGCATGGTTTCGGCTGAAGAAAGAACCGCTTGCTCGGTTTCGGCCGAAACAGAGACACTCGCGGTTTGCTTAATCGCGGTTTCGGCCGAAACCGCGGACCGCGAGTGTCTGTCCTTTTCTTTGCGTTTTTTGGTAATTTGCGTTGTCGGAGGATCCGACGGCATAATATAGGCAAAATCAGAGCCAAAAATCTGTTCAGCAAACTCCGACCGACGTCTAAGCGTCCGTCGGTTAAAAGAAGCACAGGCTAGACAAGCTGCTACGTCGTGGTCTGGGCCTAAACAATGTAGGAGTGGAAATCTTTATGAGGTATTTGTTTCCCACAAGATAAACAGTTATTCACTTTCTCTGACATCGGCTGAGGCAAGAGTCCCCAACGGGGTACTTAGCTTTTTAGAAGTCTTCGAAGTAATATTCGGTAGTAGTAATCTCTGGATCTGACCGACCGGCACTTCGAACAGCTTCTGCTTCGGGCGCCACGCAGCAAGAAAGACTGAGGAAAATGGCGTCGGCTGATGCCTTTATACCCGAAAAACTGCAGCTATGACGTCGGGTGAAGTGCGGACACCAGCCGAAGCCAGACCCAGACTTTGGAATCCGGACGACCGAAGGGCTGCCTGACGACAGGACAACCCATTTGTAAGGACTGCAGATGCATCCTTGAAGGACATCAGGAGGGATAGCCAGAGGCCTATGCTGGGGGAGCAGAAGAAATTCCCTGAGCCTTTTCTTGGAATCTGAGTAATCTTGGCCTTCCCAGTGAAAGTGTTCCCTCAATGTATGCAGGGTTTCCCCAAAAGAGAAGCCCTCGGGGGGGGGGGGGGGGAGTCCGAGGGAATAGACTCCTCCGCATCAGAGTCTTCGAATGGAGAATAGGCATAATCCTGGTCCTCAGATAGTTCTGAGGTAATAGAAGCTTGATCTGGGGAAGGGTAGTCTTCCTCTAATCTGGGCCTTTTATCAGAGGGGGGTTGAGAACCCCCGATAAGAGTAATCAAATCTTCAGCCATTTTAAGCATCTGTTTTTTAGGCATGGTGCCTTGAGAGGGGGTTTGAGGAACCTGTGTTTTGGTTTTCATGGCTGCTTTAGATTTAGTGAAGGCTTTAACTCATTACAGCAGAGTGACGCCTCCAGGTGCATCTGCAGTTACCGCCTACTGCTCCTCTAGGCGTCAAATTTTGCTTGTTCATATTTGCATTAATAATTCCAAAACCATGCCCTATACGAGGTATCAGAATATTTTATCTTGAAGCATACATGATGGCAAACACAATTGTATTGATATTTGACCTATGTCAAATGAGTATTTGTTAGAATTATAAGGGGATGACTATTTTTTAAAGACTCAAGCCACGCCCACTAGGAATTAAAGGTGCACAATCAAAAGAGCTGTACTGGAGGGAATGGAGAAGGAGGAAGGCCTGAAGACCCCTTGAGAAATGGCAGGCCTGTCTAAATTCTGAGTTTCCCTGCCAGGAGTGGCATCGGGATCTGTAGTAGGAACGGGGGCCGAGGAGCCTGCGACCTCGGGTACTGAAGACACCGGTAATGCATTGTCATCGGTACTCCGGGGCTGCGTAGGCGCCTCGCTGAGTACCAGAGAACCGGTAGTCGGCCTTAGCGTGGTTTCAGTAGGAGGTGCGGACCTCGTATGTCGGTCCTTATCTTTGCGTTTTTTGCTCAAAACTGGAGTCTGAGTATCCGACGACATAATAGAATTAAATTTTTTGCCAAAAAAGTGAAGGGCGAACTCCGCCTGACGCTTAATAGTGCGCCTATTGAATCTAGCACAAAAACGGCAGGTCGAGACATCGTGGTCTGGGCCTAAGCAAGGTATACAGTAAGAGTGGAAATCCATTTGCTTCCCACATGAAATGCAATTATTAACTTTGTCTGACATCGGTCAGAGGCAAAAAAAGTTTCCCCAATGGGGTACTTAGCTTTCAAGAAGACTTCGGCTAAAATACTTTCGTAAATCTCAGGAGCTGGCCGACCAGCACTTGCTAACTGCTTCTGCTTCGGGCACCAAGCGGCAAGAAAGACTGAAGAAAATGGCGTTGGCTGCCTCTTTTATACCCCTGCCGCACTGACGTCAGGGAAGAAGCGACGACAACTGACGCCGGACCTAGACTTTGGAATTTGGCCGACCAAGGACCCGCCTGACGTCAGGATAACCCATCTGTTATGACTGCAGCTGTATGCACGATGAACATCAGCCAACACAGACGGAAAGTTATGAGTACATAACTTCTTTATCTGATGTTGTCAATTTTCATTCAATCCTCAACTAATGGGAGAGTCCCCAGCTACCTTAGCTCCAGGGTGGACTCTAAGAATACCTCTGAGCATCATTGAGCCAAATTATACTCTGCCTCTGGAGACCAAATCCAATTTGTAGTAAGTAATGAAGGTATGGGAAAAAACCCACGTCGCTGCTGCACATATGTCATCCATGGATACTCTTGCTTTTAAAAGTAAGAAAGCTACCATGGCCCTGGTGGAGTGAGCTTGTAATAGTCTTGGTAAGGCGATACCAAATTTGTTATAAACGAATGAAATGCAGTCAGTAAGCCATCTGGCTAGGTTAGTTACTGAATTACCAAACTTTACATCTGCATAAGAAACAAATGTATCAGTAGTTCCAATTTATTTTGTTCTATATAAATAAAAACACAATTGTCTGTGAACATCTAGCAAATTAAATTATTCCCTAAATCAAAGGAGAAAATTTAATAGACTGGTTGATGTTAGATCCAGAAACCACCTTAGGAAGGAAAAGCACACTTGTTTGTAGTGCAACTGTATCCCTATAAAAGATTAGGTAGGACTGCCTTAAAGAAGGCCTGAAATTCGTCTGGCTGAAATAATGGCCACTAAAAATAAAGTCTTCCAAGAAAGATGTTTCAGATCACACTTACCTGCAGACTCAAAAGGGAGATGTATTAGTGCTTGCAGTACTAGATTCAGATCCCAAGAAGGGATAGGATCTTTAAAAAGAGGTCTCAATAACAGTGTGCCTTTTAAAAAGGCCTTGCAAAGCTTATGACAAGCAAGTGAAGAACCATCAAATATGATATGAAAATTAGAAATTGCTGCTAGCTGAACCTTAACTGAAGATGAATTGACTCCTTTATTAAAAATAAAAGGTTAAGAATTCCGGAACTTCATGTATAGCAGCAGACCAAGGGTCAATACGATTCTGAATAGCCCAGTAGACCAATCTTTTCCACTTGCTAGCATATAGTTTTCTTGTAGATAATAAGAAGTTATGTACTCACCATAACGTTCCATGTTAGTTGTCTTCTTCTCGCCTTCTTTCTTGCTGGATGGGTTCGGAGCCGATCCTCGGCTCTGACTCGGCCTATACTATAGCTCGAGAGCTATTTTTACCGGCTCGAGGCAGCCCTACATCCCACAATACCATGCGCTAACTCCCCAGATCTCGTTTGGAAGCTAAGACAGAGTATAAATAATAATATTATAATAATAATAATAATATTATAATCCTCTTATACGAGTACAGATTACCTGCTAGTAACACTAAGGATACAAGGAAAAAGACGCAACATATTGTATCTCCAGAAATGGAAGGACTCAGAACCTCGAGTCTATCCAGGCTAGGGGGCAGGAGGGACGGACGCAAGAAAGAAGGCAAGAAGACGACAACTAACATGGAACGTTATGGTAAGACATAACTTCTTAATGTTAAGTTGTCATTCTCGCCTTCATTCTTGCTGGATGGGACAGCGTCCCTAGCATCTTAGTCCTGGGTGGCTCAATGGAACAGACTCCCGAGTACAGTGGAACCAAAATCAGCTCTATTTCTGGAGGCTAAATCAAGCTTGTAATGGGCAATAAAGGTATGTTTGGACGCCCATGTAGCTGCTGCACAAATGGCATCTAGTGGTAACCTTGCTTGAAACGCCGTTGAAGTGGATAGTGCCCTGGTTGAATGAGCCTTAGGCCTAGAGGGAAGTTGCCTGTGTCTCAACTCATAGACCAAGGTAATAATAGATGTCAGCCATCTGGAAAGAGTAACCTTAGATACCGGAAACCCTTTCTTGCCTGCAGCATAAGAGAGAAAGAGCTGGTCTGACTTTCTGAATTGTTTTGTCCCGTCTAGGTAATACCGTAATTGGCGATGAACATCTAATGAATGTAATTTTTGTTCAGCCCTGTTGGTATAGTCTGGGAAAAAGACAGGCAAATCAATGGAGTGGTTTAGATTTGCTTCCGATAACACTTTTGGTAGGAAGGAAGGGTTTGTTCTGAGAGTTATCCTATCTGTATGAAAAACCAAATAAGGAGGACGGACAGATAAGGCTTGAAGTTCCAATACCCTTCTGGCAGATGTTATAGCTACTAAAAACAGCGTTTTCCAAGAAAGAAGTTTGAGGGAGCAAGAAGCTGCAGGTTCAAAAGGGGGCAGAATTAGTGAGGTTAGAACTAAATTCAAATCCCATTGTGGGGGTGGATCTTTGACTGGAGGTCTGAGCAAAAAGATGCCCTTAAGAAAGGCTTTACAGAGTTTGTGGGACATAATATTTGCTTCTGAGAGTCCAACATGAAAATTAGCAATGGCCACTAATTGTACCCAGATAGTGGCCGATGATGACCCTGAATGAAAAAGCTCCGCCAGAAAGTCTAGAACCTCATGAATGGGTGCATGGAAAGGATTTAAGGATCTAGTTTGTGCCCAGTGTGAAAAACGCTTCCATTTGCTCGCATAAGTCTTCCTAGTATTGGACTTATTGGAAGCCAGAATGATATCACAAACAGGAGAAATAAGGGGAAGCCTGGCTATGGCTGGAAGTGGAGCAACCAAGCTGTGAGGTTAATGGAATGTAGAGACTGATGCAGCTTGCCTGTGAGGTGGGTCAACAGATCCGGAAGGGGTTCCAGATGCCAAGGCTGTTCCAGTAGGTATTTGTGCAGGAACGGGAACCAAACTTGTCGAGGCCAGAACGGGGCAATGAGGATCATTTTGGATCTCAATGCGGTTGCTTTCTGAATTAATTGCGGGATCAATGGAAAGGGAGGAAAGGCATAAAGACGACCCCGGGGCCAAACGTGAACAAGAGAGTCTCTGAGGGGTTGGCCTGGTAGAGGAAAAAGTGTGAAGAAGTCGAGGCACTTGCTGCTTTGTGGAGTTGCGAAAAGGTCGCAGCAAGGCTGGCCCCACTTCCGAAAAATTCCGTCTACTACCGCTTGATTTAGAGACCACTCGTGAGGCATGAGGATAGTTCTGCTCAATCTGTCCGCTATGATGTTGGACTTCCCGGGGATGTGCGTTGCTATCAAACCGTTGAGATGAGATCGCCCATTGCCAAAGTCTGAGTGCTTCTCGACAGAGGGGATAGGACCTTGTTCCGCCCTGCCTGTTTATGTACCACACCACAGACATATTGTCCGTTTGAATTGCTATAGTCCCCGTGGGAAGAGAGCTCTGAAGGGCCTGCAACGTCAAAAGCACCGCCCTCATCTCCAGGACATTTATGTGCAGGTGGCATTCTGACTGTTGCCAAGTGCCCTTGACAGTCCTGCCCTGATAATGCCCCCCCCCACCCAATCAGGGAGGCATCCGTTGTGACAGTGGCAACTGGAGGGAGGAGAACAAAGGGTCTGCCCTGAAAAAGCTGAGGGGAAACCATCCACCCGGAGAGATGTTTCTTGCAAGATGGTGTTATCAAAATGTTGTGGGTCATTGGTAGCTGTTGAAAGGACCACTGAGAAAACAGCATCCACTGAAGGAGCCTCATGTGGAAGCGGGCTAATGGAAGTAGAAGAATCGCCACCGCCATGAGGCCCAACACTTTCAATACTAGCTTGACTTGGACTCTGTTGGGCTGAAACAGAAGCTGAACATTCTGCCTTATGTCTGTCACTCTCGGAGGTGGTAATGTTGCAGACATTTCTGTGGTGTTTAATACGGCGCCTATAAAGTTTATACATGGACAAGGCGACAAGGAGGACTTTGCAAAATTTATAGAAATACCCAGACTGTTGCAAAGTTGAATAGTGTAATCCCTGGCCATTATGAGATCTTGTTTGGTGGTAGCGGAAATGAGCCAGTCGTCTGGAATCCTTTCCGTCTCAGGTGAGCAGTGACCACTGCCAAACATTTGGTGAACACCCAGGGGGCTGTGGTGAGACCAAAGGGCAGGGCTCTGAATTGAAAATGACCGACTCCCAGCCGGAAGAGGAGAAACCTCCTGGAGCACCTGTGTATTTTTATATGGTAGTACGCGTCTTGGAGGTCTAACGAGCACATCCAGTTGTCTTTGCCCAAAAAGGGTAGAATGGACTGCAGTGTTACCATCCGAAATTTTGTCTTTAGTACAGAGTTGTTTAACCTACTGAGGTCCAAAATTTTTTTTTTTTTTTTTTTTTTTAAACAGCTTTTTTATTTCTAGCTGAGCCTGACCTCTTTGTGCGGGTGGTACGTCTGGTAGGGGTTTTGGCGGTTGTACCCGAGGGAAAGTGAAAGGGATTTTGTAACCCTCTGATATGATCTTCTGTACCCATGTGTCTTGGGAGAGGGATTGCCAGGCTTCCGGGTACAGAGATAATCGTCCCCAGACTGCCTCCGAAGGCGGACAGTCGGGCAGCTTCTCAGGGATGCTGAAAGGGTTGGTCAGGGAAAGATTCCCTGGACCCCTGGTTCTGTGACCCCCTCTGCCCCTGGGGCGGCATCTGTTATTATTCCCCCCTCTGCCTCTAGGGGGAAATTAACCACGTGCGGCAGGCGCGACTCCCTGTGGTTTGCGGAACCACATCTTTCCACCCCTCTGTCCCTTAGGATAAGGTCTAGAAGGCGTGGAAAAATGGACTCCCACAGCAGAGAGAGTCTTACCATCTTGCTCGCATCTGGTGGGGGTATTCTTCACCCGAGGTCCAAACAATTCCGAACCGTCAAAGGGGGTGTTGGTGAAGGACGCCTTGAAGGGATCGGCAAAGTTAGAGTCGCATCCAAGCGTGACGTCTCAACGCAACACCTGTGCCAGTGGCCCTACTCGCTCTATCGGCTGCATAAGAGATGAGCCGCATGGAGGAGTTAACAATGGTGTTCAGGGTAGCCAGCTGAGGGTTTATTTTGCCCTTAAACCCCGCAGCAGAAGGATCCTGTACCGTTTCGCCCAGCTCTTTGAGCAAGTCTCCCTGAAGGCGGGTGAAATGACAAATAGTTCAGCGATCGCATAGAAAAGGTCACTGAAGCAAAGATCCGCTTGCCGTACCTGTCCATGGTCCTGGACTCTGTTAGGGGGATGAACAGATACAGAAAGATCAGCCAATTCCTTCTTAGTGGCTGCTGCTACCACCATAGCATCAACTGAAACACCTTTGGTGAGAAAGGATTTGTCATCTGGTGCAGAAATAAATTTAGAAGGCCTCCTAGGGGTAGGTTCCATTGAATCAGGAGCTGCCCACGCCTTTCTAGCCACTACCTCCATTAGTGGGTCGAAAGGGGGAGACACCCAGGAGGTGGAAGGGCGAGATCCAAAGGCGTCAAGGTAAACCGACTCGTCCTCGGAAGGTTTGAGAGTGGACCAATTTCCCCTCTGTCTTAGCATCTCCAGGATGTCTGAAAAGGAGACATCCTCAGAGGGGGATCTGGGGGAACCTTCCGACTCATCCAAGTCGGTGTCCGACGTGACAGACTCGGGGGAGTCTATGTGCTTCCTCTTGCACTTTCTTTTCCTAGGGGGTTCCCCTGAAACTTCAGGGGAGCCCTCGGAAGAGGAGACACCCAAAGTGGGTACCCTATGCTTTGGATCTCTGCTGTCGGGTGTAGGAGGATGGCCAGAGACCGTAACAGGCACTACAGAGGGAGGAGCCGCAGAACTTAACCTTGGAGTGGACACTGGGTCCAGCACAATCCATCACCTCGAAGGCTCCCCTATCAGATACCAAAGGTAGCCCCGGCTCAGAAGAGACCGGAACCGCCCCCCGGAACCGACAGAGAAGGCTCCGGGAATGATGGGGCCGAACTAACCAGAGCCGAAGCTCCGAGAGGGAGAGCGGGGTCGGACAAGGGTCCGATGCCACTCGCCCCCTCGGAGCAGACAATGGAGTCTTGGCGCCCGGACCTCTCCACGGAAAGAACCAATGAAGAGATCGGAGCCGACGACACCGGAGCCGAAGGAGGAAGTATCGGCTCTGACGTGGGCAAGGTCACGGTTCCGACAAACTCTGGCTCCGAACTCGACAGATGAGTCGGAGGAGGAATGGATAACTGTATCGAAGGAGCCACAGTCTGGTGAGATGGGCTCTGGAGCATTTGGGCCAGCGCCCGAGATTTTATGAGTCTACTAACCACCCTCTCAATGTCGTGGTCAGACAGCCTGGATGACCTCGATGAACGGGTCATATGACTCCGCTCCGATAGGAGAGGGGACCTTGGAGCCGATCTGACGGACTCTAGCGAAGGGGACCTAGAGCGCTTGCGCGCTGGGGTAGGCTCCAATGATGGTTTCGGAAACCACTTTGCTCGCCTCTGAGCCAGACGGAACCGAGGTCGGAGCAGTCTCGATAACGCCAGCCCTCGGCTCAGAAGCTGGAGCCGAGGGTTTGGCGGTTTTTGACGACTTCCCCGAGCCAGACTTGGACGGGGAGTCATCAGGCTTTAACAAGCCCCTTAGGATGAGCTTGTTACGCCTTTCCTGCAGGACTCTTGAACTAAATCCGTGACAAACGGAACAAGAGTCCTGCAAGTGTAAAGGCCCCAAGAAGTGTGACCGTCTGTCAGAGACGGTTTCTGACAGCACGAGTCACACTTCTTGAATCCCGAAACCTTAGGGTCCTTTGACATCCTGACAAAAAAAGGGAAAAGGAACAGAGTCAGTCCACACACACTTAAGTTAAAGGAAACGGACTAAAAACCCACACACACACACACTGAAAGGGGTGGGGGAAAACTAAGGAAAAGCCCGTAGGCCCAAGATAGAAAACTAACTAAAGAAGGGGAAAAAGGGCTACCGAAAGGCAAGGCAGTTAGAAGGGACCTAAAGAAGGGTAAGTAACTGGAAAAAACTACTGAGACTGAATATATGTATGAAAAGCACTTGCAGAGCTGGTAAAAACAGACTACCTCGCAGCGAAGCGGCAAACGAAATCTGGGGAGTTAGCGCATGGTATTGTGGGATATAGGGCTGCCTCGAGCCGGTAAAAATAGCTCTCGAGCTATAGTATAGGCAGTCTCGGAGCAGAGGATCGGCTCCGAACCCATCCAGCAAGAATGAAGGCGAGAATGACAACTTAACATCTGCCGTTATCCTCCCTTAAGCCATGTACTCAACTTAAACTTGGCATGTGTTACCCTGGTTCATTACTCCTTACGACTGGGTCTTGGATAGGACATTGGATCCGATCAGGCACTACAAGGCATAGATCATAGGCTCCATCTCCTCCCTCTCCCATAATCCCCTTCTGCACTCCAACCCTCAGATAGTTTGCTGTAGTTACCCCGTAAAATATATACTTTAAGCAAGGGAACTTGGCCTAAGAGCTTACCAACTCCAGCTTCCTCAGATACCCCAACAGCACCAATGGAGGAAGGTGGGCAAGAAGTGAGGAATAATTAAATAGGGTAACAGATGCCAAGTTATGGTAAGTGCATAACTGCTGACCTGACTTTATCCATTCCATTACTCCTCACGGCTGGGTCAGAATCCCCAGTTACAACTGTATCCTGGGCAGCCCTATGGAAGGATATGCCTCAGCACCATGAAACCAAAATAAGCTCAGTTTTTGGAGATAATATCCTATTTGTAATGAAAAACAAAGGTGTAAGGAGTGGACCATGTGGCCGCAGCACAAATTTTATCTATAGACACCCTAGCAGAGAAGGCGGACGAGGTAGCAACTGACCTAATAGAGTGAGGCCTAGGAAGATAAGGTAACTAAGCCCCTGAGAGAATAAATGGTGGAAATGCAGTTTGAAATCCATTTGAAACCTGTTACTTTACACCTGCTTGACCACGTCTGTTCAGAGAGAAGGCTACAAACAACTGAAAAGATTTCCTGGAAGCTTTAGTCTTGTGCAAGTAAAATCTCAACTGCCTATGTACATCCAGTGTATGGATGAGATATTCGCCTTTATTGGAATGATTCGGGAAAAAAAGGTAACTGAATAGACTGGTTATTGGTTTCAGTGGCTACATTGGGCATGAAGGAAGGATTTATTCTCAAGGATACTCTGAAAAATGATATATGGTGGCTTGGACAACAAAGCCTGCAACACTCAGCTGAAGTTGAGGTCAAATGGGCAGAGAGAGACTGCAACACCACAGTCAAACCCCAAGGAGGGGAAGGAACTTTGACAGGGGATGTGAGGAGAACCGCACCTTTCAAGAACACCTTGCATAGTCCTGAGGAAAAGGTAGGTGCCCTACTAGCATGACAACTGGAAATGGCCACCAACTGCAGCTATATGGTAGAGAAACTGGCACAGTCTTAATAAAGAAATGATAAAAACAGAAGAATATCCGAAACTGGAGCAGAGATGATATCAAGACTTATTTCAGAAGCCCAAAAGGAAAATTGTTTCCACTTACTGTTTGTAGAGTTTTTGAGCTGCAAGAGGCAAGAATAATTTTCTTACCAGAAAAAGCCAGCCTGGACTCTTAGCATCACGGGAAGTGGAGAAACCATGCAGTCAGACGAAGGAATCGAAGTTCAGAGTTTTCAGCTTTGAGGGATGAAAGATAAGATCTGGTGTGGGATCTAGTATGCATGGAGGATATTTTAGATGGGACCGTAGGAAGGGAAACCACACCTGCTGAGGCCAGAAAGGGGCAAGGAGGATCACGGGACACTTCTGTCTGTGGGCTTCCTGCAGTACCATGGGGATCAATGGTTAGGTGGATAAGCATAAAGGAGACCCAAGATGCCAATTGTGGAATAAAGAGATCCTCAGGGACTGCCCCTCGGGGGGGGGGGGGGCTCTCTGCACAGCGGATAAGAACGTGTTGCCCCCTGCTTGATTACATACCAGACACCAGCATGTCTGTATGAATTGCAATCATCCCCAGAGGAAGGCAATCCTGAAAGGCTTACAATGTCAGGAGGACTGCTCTCATCTCTGAAACGTTTATGTGCAACTTGGCCTCTATAGGGGACCATGTGCCTTGGACTATTCTGCCCTGAAAATGCCCCCCACCCTAGCAAGGAAGCATCTGTGGTCTCTGTGGCTGTGGGAGGGGGAAATGAAAAAGATCTGCCCTGGAAGAGGTCCTCTGAAAGAAGCCACCACTGAAGATGTCATCTGCAAATGGGCGCCAGTCTTATCGGCACAGACGCAGGATGATAGAGAATGTACCACTGGACTGCTAGCATTCACTGGAGTACTTGCATTTAATCCCGCCAGTGGTACAAGGAGGCTAGTTGCTGACATGGAGCCCAGAGCCTTGAGAATGAGATACTCCTGCAGCAATGGGACCTCTAGAATTGCCTTGACCTAATGCCGGAGTAAATCCACGCTCAGAGGAGGCAAAGCTGCAGTTTCGGTCACTGTATTGCAGCAGGGTTCCTATAACCTCCAGACTTTGCACCATAGCTTGTTTTGACTTGGCCACATTCACCTAATGCCAAACTCAAAGGTCTCCAAAAGGCATGGTCTCGCTAATGTCAGTCGATGCCCTGTGGGTGCTGTAAAGGAGCCAATTGTCCAGGTATGGAAAAATCTGGAACCCCTGCAGGAAGTAGACGAGCCTAATGCGAATGCCTTTAGGAACACAGACTCCTCCAAAGATGGGGGTTGGGAAGACCATCCACCTTTGTTTCCTCAGTTCCAAAATGTCTCCAAAGGAGACATCATCTAGCAGACACCTGGGGGATCGGTCCCCCTCATCAATATCTGTGCCCTCCCTGAAGGACTCCATGGGTGAGTCCAACTGCCTCCACTTACACTTGCTCTTCCATAGCACCATCTCTATGTGGGGCTCAGGGGTGGACTCAGAAGAGGGAGGAACCCCAGGGGTTAGATGCTGCCTGAAGGCAACCTCGGGAGAACTGAACCTGAACAGGGATCGATGGGCTCATGGCTCAGAATAGTGACGGGCTAGGATGGACCCTGTAGGTGGGGTGCTGCTCCAGACCTGGGAAAAGTCCACTCTACCACCCAAAAAAAGTCGACTGACTCGAGAAAACACCCTTCTTATGCCAGGGAGCCAAAACCACCTGGGAAGGAGAGAAGCCAACCCTGGGTCCCAGCCCTCCAGACAGTACCAGCCTGAGCTGTTGAGAGCAGAGGCCCCCAGGGAAGGGGCCAATCTGATAACCCCGGACCAGATCCCCTCCCCACAGAACTTGCCCCAACTTCTCAGAGCAGAGACCCGCTCTGATCTGAAGGTAATGGAATCTAGCTGCTCAGAGACCCTGAGAGTCAGAAAAATTTGCATTCTCTGGCCCATCGATGCCTCCCTTGGGTGAACCATGCGCTGAAATTCCAAAACAGGAAATTGTCGGAAGAGAAGAGGGCAATCATGGAGCAGAGGATCTCGCCAAGCCAGAATGAGCTGGAAATGCCAAGAGACCCATCTCTATCAGAGACCTGAGGACGCTCATCATCCTGTCCATATCCATGGGCAAAAGGCTCCTAGAGGAAGCTGAGGAATGGGTGGCCTTGGTCAGGGATCCAAGCCTGGACCCCAAAGCAGACTTACGATACCCACGATCTGAAGATCGGCTCAAAGGCCTAGCAGCAGCGTGTTTCAGATCCCTGGTGGATTCCGAAGAGGAAAGACAGCCCTCAAAAAGCAATATCAGATCAGACACCTGTTGGATAAGACACCTGATGGACAACCTTCTAAATCTAATGGAGCAGGTGGATCAGAGGAGGACCCAACTCTAGTTGGATCCGAAGGTCTCTGCTCAGAGGAGACCTCAGAACCTACTGACTGATTCGGAGATGCCAAATCAGACATGGCCAAAGGCAGTTTTGGATCCGGATCTCTCTGATCAGAAAGCCTAGCTTGCTTATCAGCCAAGGAAGGAGAAGCGCCTGGGGAAGCAGATGGGGCTTTCCTTTTAGAGTATTTAGGGCTGGAGGTAGCCGGGGAATTAGACAAGAGGACCCCCTTGAATTATGCCCTTCAAAAGCAACTTGTTACAGTGGTCCGCCAGCACTCAAGGGTTGAATACTTCACAGACAGAGCCAATCGGCCTCAAGGTGGTCAGCCCCGAAACAGTATAGGACACCTCTTGCGGGTGTTAGAATAAGGCATCTTATGCCCACAAGAAGCACACCTCTTAAACCCTGTAGGTCTGTCCTCCTCAGACGTACCACCACCCAGACACACACAACTGGAAATGCACAAAAACACCAAAGGCTAAAACACCTAGCAACGAACAGCCAAGAAAAACTAACTACCAAGGGAAAGAACCAGTCAACAAAGAGGCCCCAACGTCGTTACCTACAAAACGGTACAGAAAAAGGCACCAAGCACCAACCAGAGAGAAAAAGGGGAGTACCACAAAACACACCAGTGATAGAGATACACTAGCAATGGGAGGGGAGGGCACAGAAAAAAAAAAAAAAAAAAAAAACAGGAAAGTCACTTAGTTTGAAAAAAAAGCCATCTCACACAGCTCAAGAACCAACGATCACATCTGTGCATAAAAGCGGCAAATGATATCTAAGGGTTACAGTGCAAAAGGGGATTATGAGAGAGGGAGGAACTCGAGCCTTGGATCTAAGTCTTGTGTAGTGTTGGATCAGATCCAACACCCAGTCGTGAGGAATAAATGAAAGGGATAAACAGAGCAATGTGTTTCAGACACAACAACAGAGCATAGGTTGTCTGGCTATCAGAATTGGAGAAGCCAAGCGGTCAACTTGAGATATGCTACAGCTAGATGGATCATGTCTGTTGGATGAGACAGGAAATGTGCAGCCAGATCCAGAATCCATGGCTGAAGCAAATAAGGCTCAATAAAGTTGAACCAAATCTGTCAAGGCCAGTAAGGTGCAATGAGGATGACTTTACTCTTCAATACAGCAGATTTCTGTAGGAATATGCGAATCAATGGAATAGGTGGGAAAGCATAAGGCAGACTGATGGGGGCCAATCATAAAGTATAGCATCTCTTGGTGACTCCTCCTGAGGAGGGATTACGGCAAAGTAGCCGCTGCAGTTGTTTAGGGGAGAAGTGAAAAGATCGCAGCAAGTTTGGCCCCACTGATGGAAAAATCATATCAGTCACATTCTTGTTGTGGGACCATTTGTGGGGTAAAAGAACGTACCTGCTCAGTTTGTCTGCCATCACATTGAACTTCCCCCATAATATGCATTGCTGTGAGAAAGCAGTTGGATGACATCACCCATTGCCACACTCGGAGCTTCAACACAAAGGGTAGGATTTGGTCCCTCATTGTTTGTACCAAACTACTGACACACTGTCCATTTGTACTGTAGTTGTCCTTAAGGGGAAAGCATCTTCAAAGAAATATGATGTCAGAAGCACTACTCTCATCTCTAGAACACCGACAAGCAAACTGGCCTCTTCAGGAACCAATGAGCCTTGGACTGTCTTCTCCAGGTAATGTTCCCCCACCCCAGCTGGGAAGCATCCATCACCACTATGGCCCTGGGCTGAGGAGTGAAACAGCCATGAAGAACTTGGTCTGACTGTATCCACCAGTTGAGATCTCTCTTGCATATGTTGGCAATTTGTATCAGTGCTGAGTAATTAAGTATTGACCATTGTGAGGCAAGCATCCACTGAAGAATTCTCAAAATCTAGCCAGTGGTACTAGTGTCATTGCCACAGCCATTGATCCCAGAGCCTGAAGAACCAAGCGGGCTGCAATCTTGGTACTGCAGACTACCGCCTTTACTTGTAAATCTTATCTGAACTCTTGGTAAGGAAGTGAGGCTATGGTCAATTTTGTATTGAGAACTGCTCCTATAAAACTGTTTAGAGTAGGTTCTAAATGAGATTTTTCATAGTTTAGTTTATGGTTATACTAAGAAGAGCATACATCTGAATCACCTTTTCTCTTGCCATTAAGAGCGGATGCCTGGTGTGGGTGGAAATAAACCAGTCTAGATATGGAAACACCCAGAATTCTTCATGTCTCGAGTGAGCTGCTAACTACTGCCATACACCTGGTGAACACACTGGGGGCTGTGGTGAAACCAATGGGCAAAAGTCTGAACTGGTAATAACTGGCATCCAGCCAGAAGCAACAGAACCTTCTGGAACACCTGTTAATTTTTATGTGATAGACCTTCGGGATGTGTACTAATCTAGCACATCCAGTCATCCTTTCAAAAATGGAATAATGGACTGAACAGCGACCATCCAGAACTTGGCTTTTCAACTTGTTTAAGTTGCTGAAATCCAAAACTGGCACTAAGTCCCCTGTTTTCTTTGGCACTAAAGAATCTTGAATAAATTCCGGATTCTATTTTGTCTGGGGGGAGCTCTTGGATGACTTTTCTAGCAGCTTTTGTATCTGAATTACTGCTTGTTCCCTCTGATTAAAGAAAATCCCTGATGTTCCACCCAAAACAGAGAAGAGGAAGGGGGTGGGGGGGGGGGGGACAGAGTATAATATAACCTCTGGAAATAATCCTCTGCACCAAGTATCTGTTATCTGTAGCCAGACTCTCTGGTACAAGGACTAATGACCCCAGATTGCCCACCTCTGAAGGCAATCGGGCCTCCTTTCAGTAGTGCTGGAAGGGTTTGTCAAAGAAAATCTCTTTGAAGGGTGGAAAAACGTACACCCACAGCAGATAGGGTCTCTCCATCTTTCTCATACTTGGATAAAGTTTTTTTTACTCTGGGGCCAAACAAAGAAGTGTGGTCAAAGGGAGCACTGACGAACAAAGCCTTGAAGGGCTGCACAAAATTACATAAAGGCATCCCAGTGTCCCCCCTTATGGGGACGCCTGAACCCATTCCCATTGAGGTTCATTCTGCCACATGAGAAATGAGCTTCCAAGGAGGAAGGAACCGTCTGAAGACTATGTAGACAAGGCCCTCTCACTAACCATGAAAGCAGACAGTCACAAGAATAGGACCTGGTTCTGAGGAGGCAAGCTTCTGGACCTTGGTCCCACCCCGCTCCGAAGACAGCCCTCCTGAAGCTGACGTCAGAGCAGAACGAACCCTTGCAGAGGCCACAAGGTGCAAAGGTGGCTCTGAAAACTTCAGAGTCAATTCTAACAACTTGGATCAAACATGGTCGCCCCGGTTCAGACACCTTTCCGGATCAGACTGGATTGAAGTTCTCAAAGCCAGCTTCGCATAACAGGATAGGGCAATACTTTGATCCAAGCAAGATGATGCTGGGCAACTCTGATCAAAGGGCTAGGAGGTCCTGTATGGAGTCAGAAGAGGATATGGCAAAGGTGGTGTAGTTGTAGAACAGATCTTCTGACCCAAAGGGGTAGGAGCAGAGGGGACATCCGATTGGCTCTGTACCAAGAGCATCTCTCACCAGTCACTCCACATCTTCCGTGAGGTTTCTGGAAGAGTGAGTGGATAGGACAGATGGAGACTTTGGTCATTCCAGGAATGGTGATGTAACCCTCAGGATCCACAGAGGGAGAATATCTGGTTCTTGGTAGATGCATTAAGAAGGAACTTTCTGTATGATCTGATGTGGTCAGATCCGGTAAGGCAATCTGACATATCTGGGTTTTTTTATGCACCCAGTGGATGGCAGAAAGTTTTCATACCTACCAGAGGCTGACTGCAACTTAAAAGACCTAGCGTATTTAACATTGTGTAACGGATGCTGTTCGTTTTATGTAGGTAAGACGAACTGATGCCTACGTGATTGCATCAGTGACCATCTTTATTGTGCATGCAGGGGTAGGAGTTATAGTGCTATAGCAAAACATATGACAAGCACTGGTATGGAACACACTTAGGTTTTTGATGTTAGAATGGATTGAGAATATCAACAAGGGGGACCTCACTAACAAAAATCATGCAGAGCTTAGGTGGATTTTTTTATTGAGAGCACATCGTCATCCAGGGTTGAATGACAGTGTATCTATACAGCCGGCTCTGAGAGCTAGACCTTGAAAAGGAAATACTATAAATGTAATTGCAAGAAGAAACAAGCAATCATAGTCAAAAGTGTATACATTTTTTAGGTAATATTTATTCATATACAAGGTGTTTTTGTTACATATATATGCATTTGTATTTTTGCATATTTTTTTCTTCTATTACTTTTTACTGATCTGGTACTTTAAGACACACTTATCAAGTTACTATGGCAATTCGGTTTATAGAATGTATTTTGATTTGACTGTCACTTGAAACCGTCCTTGTGGTTTAAAACAGTGCAATTAGAAATGCATTTTTAGATCCGATGAAGCTCACCGCGAAAGCACTTACCTGTATTTTATCCTGCTATTAAATTTGTGTTTTAACCATCTGCTGTGGACTACTTGGAAGTTATTTTGGTTTGCTACTATTTGTATTTTTTGTTCCAGTGGTTTACTTTTTCAAGAAAGGTAAGAAGAAGAAAATGCCAAAAATAGTAACAATACATATAGCAGAAAACAACAGAAATACTAACAATAGTATTTAGTGTACGAAATTGGAAAAAATCTAAATAAGATGCCATGGGTAAGAGACAAAATTTAACAGTTTAGAGTTTAGATAAAGGAAAAACAAAACTTTTTCAATGAAGATTTACACCTTGCTCGAGAGGTTTCAGTTACCACTTCTTTCGCTATCGAGCTGCAAACAAGATAAGAGGTAAATGGATTTGCTGCACTGTGGGCAAGGGAGAAGTTAGAGTTAGAAGTTGCCATGAGCTTTTGCAATGGCAGAGTCGGACCCAAGGGATCAGATCCAAACCCATTAGTTGAGGATTAAATGAAAACGGACATCAGCTCTATTTATATACGCACCCCAAAACAGATGCCAACCTGGTTACAAACAGTGAAAATATTCCAACTTAACAGCGAATCTGCAACCTATCCCCAAAACTATAGGCGAATAACTTGTCTTCTGATGACGTATAAACTATACACTGGAATTGGTGCAGACAGAGTTTACAGTCATTAAGAAGAAAACTGAATCATGGCAATAGAATAAAAGGGTAACAAAAGTAATATGGAACAAAGGATCATTTGTTAAATAAAATCATCATGGCGAACTGTAAAAAGGGACAGACTACAAAAAGCTTTTGACAGTATCCCACATTCATGGATAAGAGAGAGTGCGTAAGACGTAAAAATGTATAAAATACACCCTACACTGATTGATTACATTACAGTGACCACGAAAGACTGGCATACAACTTTGCCGTTAAGCCATGATAAAAGGACAAATTATTATTTCAGGGATAAAATTTCAAAGAGGAATATTCCAGGGTGACTGTCACAGCTGCTCTTGTCTTGCCCTTAATTGATTAAGCTAACAGATTAGGTTATGGCCATTACTTGGCTCCCAGTAATCAACAAAGTGTAAAGACTTCTCTTTTTGTAGACGATTTAACACTGTATTAGTTAATCAGATGAGGAATTGAATGCACAACTACAAGTGGCCAGAACTTTCTCAGATGATTTAAAAACGTCACTTGGTCTCGA
Source organism: Protopterus annectens (assembly GCF_019279795.1). NCBI lineage: Eukaryota > Metazoa > Chordata > Ceratodontiformes > Protopteridae > Protopterus > Protopterus annectens. The sequence goes on along the minus strand of NC_056737.1, from coordinate 1,582,785,222 downwards.
TAAATGTCCAAAAGCAACCTTTAAAGCAGGAAAGCTACAGCAGCAAGAAAATCAGCAGCCTGGGACATGAATGTGATGTAAAAACGTGAGCAAGAGGGATTGTATAAATATTTGGGAATTAATGAGGGATAGAAAATAAAAAGATGAACAAATGTGAGCAAAACTTAGTAAGGAATATTTTAGAAAGAATAAAATTAATACTGAAAACAGTGCTGACCTCTAGGAACAAAGTCCAAGCTATAAACCAATCTGTTCCTGTCCTACATTACAGTTTTGGAGTGACTGACTGGCACCAAAAGGTGTTGGATGGATTGGACAGGAAAACAAGGATATTTCACGCTTTTCAAATTATTTATACAAATCAGTGTACACCAAGACAATATACTGACCATTCTGAAGGAGGTATGGGCCTCCTCAAAATTGATTACATGTACAGATCTGCAACCAGAGGACTGCATGCATATCTGCGGACTTCACAAAACCCAAACATAGTGAAAGTTTTAAAACATAAGGAGAATAAGTCTAAGATGCCTTCCTTCTTTAGTTTAGCAGAAGTGTATAGATACCCAGTAGGAATGGAAATCACACCAGAAGTAGATAAAACTCAGCCAGCAATTGAATGTGCCAAAAAAATATACAAGGTGAAGGATCAGATGAGAAGTCAAGATATGTGGAAAATACATACATATATTTGCAAGTACAGAAAACTGTTGGGACAACCTCATGTTGATCAGGATCAAGTGCAGGAATGGTTACGGACAGGTGAATTTAAACCAAAAGACTAAGGTTAATATTAGCGACCCAAGATAATAGACTATGAACACATTGGTTAACAAAGTCCATTGAACATGTGGGAGAAAGACAAATGTAGGTTTTGTAAAACAGAATTGGAAACAGTTGCACATCTTCTTGCTGGTTGTGATATACTAATGGCAGAAGGACTGTATACTGAAAGGAATAATAATAATACTAATACTGTGTGTGGGTCTTTCGGCTTTTCCCTGTTAGGGGTCGCCACAGTGGAACTCCGGTCCGCTAATGATTGGTAGTTGATTTTTACGTACAGAGTTACCAGCCCTGACGTACAACCTTCAACAAAGGTACGCCCATTCACACGTCTCCACGCAGAAGACGCTCTAGCTGATAATCGAACTGGACAGCGTCTTACTGTGAGGCGACAACGCTACCGCAGCACCACCACCACGGGTACAATAATAATACCAATACTAATATGGCAAAACTGTTGCATTGGGGATTACATAAACATAATACTGAAGTTGCTGAAAAACACTGGAAAATAAGCCACAAAGCATTAATGAAAATGAAGTTTATATCACATGGCATCACCCATTACAGACCGTTCAAAAATAAATCGATACGAAACACCAGATATAGTAGTCCATGAAAAGACTAAAGTAGCATTGATCATTGTAACTGCTATACTTGAATAAAGGGCAGCTACCACGCCAAACTTTAGAACTTTCTTGCCGCCAAAAAGTGTACAGTGCATTTCAGTGCTTCAGAGGTCCATCATCAATCCACTGTCCTAGCTGGACAGATAAGCTCTCCATTGAGGATTACACTGCATTTCTTCGTATTAACATGTAGTACAAAACGCAGGGCAAGTTATTTCTTTGATACCAGTACAGTATTCCCATAAAGTGGCCTTTTTCTTCAGAGGCAGCTTTTTCTTGTTTTTCTTAAAGTAAACAAAGTTTTCACCGTTTTCCCAATTTGGTTTGCCCTCCCCAAAGACCTGGCTGGTACTTTGATGATTTGTTAGGGACTTGTGCTATTTGCTCTTCCAGTCTTGAGTGATTTTCCTTTTTCTTCCTAGTTCCACCCATTTTTAGGGACTCCTCTGGCTTTAATATGAACACAGGCTCCAGTAAATCATTTCATCCCTCCTTGGTCCACAAGACATGTCAAGAAAGTTTTGATTTTTAGTCCAGCTTCTGTGCTTCAGTTGCTAGTGAATGACTTCACTGTGACCATGACGTGATCATCAGACCATTCATATTCTTCTCTTGGTCCCTCTGATGTTGCTCACAGGGAAGCCACCAAGGACTGGGAGGCTGGAATGTTCAGTTACACTTGCTGGGACAAGATGAATCACCCTTCTTAGCACCGAGCAAGGTACTGGGAGACATTCCTCAAAATCTGCTGAGAACATTTCTGCCTGTGTATTCATGGGGCTATACCTTGTTGAAAGGGTTTCCAAGGAAAGGGAGACAAGACTAAGCACAACCCCCCCTTTCCAAGGAGGACTAGTTACACTTGGCCAAAAGGTTTACTTTAGGCCTTTTAAATTTTGGGGGACACTGTGAACCCCCGAACATTGAAAAAGATGTGGGGTTATCAGGACAATTAATCTGGAATATTTCCAGGTATGTACTGAATGACGCTGAAACCTCACTGTTGAACAAAGGGTTAGGGTTTATCCCTTCTACCTCAGCTGATGTTAGTGAACTCTTGATAGAACTTACTTTATTTTGTAGAAATGTAGCCTTAAAATCTTTATTCAAAATGCAAGAACATTCTATTAGTTCCTGTTATAGGAAACACAGTCTCTATATTCCTCAGCTTCCACATGATATATATGAGGCCGTTTATCAACATAATGGTAATAATAAAAGCAATCTTATCTCATTTGAACGCCAAGCCATTGATACGTTGTGTAATAATGATGATATTGTAATTCAACCATCAGATAAAAGGTGGTCCTATTGTGATTTTAGATTATGAATATTATTGTGAAACCATGTCCGAAATGCTATCTGATAATACCACCTTCAAGAAGGTCGATTTTAACATCGTTGAGATCCAAAGAAATAGGATAGCTAATGATCTAATGGAATGTCTGTATATAGGACTTCTAGATAAACCATTATTTGAATTTTTTTATAGTAGCAGAACCCTTAATACCTCACATAAAAAGGCTACCTAAAATCCATAAAAATGCGTATAAACCACCATTACGTCCCATAGTTGCAGGAGCAGGATGGTTGACTGAGCCAATATCAGTGTACTTAGATGGGGAACTCAAGGATTATCTTAGTGGATGTCCTATAATCTTAAAAAATCCTTGAACATTTTTTAAGAGATCTTTACAAGGAATATCATGAATGCTCAAAAGCGAAATTTTTGGTAACACTTCATGTCACTTCCTTATTTACTTGTATTCCGAATAATGAAGGAATTAATATGGTACAGAAATTTATGATGAGATTAGGAAAGATAACATCTACACGTATTGATTTTTTATGTATGTTACTGGAGATAGTACTAGAATATAATGTTTTACATTTCAGAATACATGCTATTGGCAAACAGCTGGTGTCGCTAAGGGCACCAGCTGGGCAAACACTTATGCCAATATTGTTATGGCAGAATGGGAATATCAATTCATATAAAACAAGCAAAATTCATATACAGGGTTTTATCAACGGTTTGTCGATGACCTTTTCCTCATTTGGGAGGGTGATGAGAATGCATTATTAGAATTCCA
>NC_056737.1:1582744214-1582776714 GCF_019279795.1 Protopterus annectens | reverse complement strand
TTCTGCAAAACTAAATATTTCATTACTTGAAATGAGCATTGTTCAAAATGGAGTAACAGTAGCTCTTTCTGGAGATTATTCATTTGATTTTCTAACACTGGACAATATTTGCCTTGTAGATTTTCCTAATTCTTTGCGTTTCCTGTTCATTAAACAGTTTTTTTTTTTTTTTATAGAAGGAAGCTTTTTGTATAAGCAGACCTCTGATTGGAGTTTTCAAAGCTGCCCATTGTACATGGTATTGTGGAAGATGCTATTGTTTTCCTCAAATCATCTAATAGGTAGTTACTAGCCTTTTTGATCTCACTTTGAGGCAGATTTGGATTTAATGACCAACAGTTGAATCTCTTAAGTTATCTTGGACAAATTTTTCTAAAACAGTACTAGAGTAATTCTTGAATGGTCTGAGAAAAATCTAGGTTCTGTAGAAAACTTTATCTCCACTCTCAGAAATCAAGAAAAAGTCCAGTCTGAACCATGTTTTGCTGCATGTAGAATAAAACGTATACTTAAATAATGTGCATCTTCGTCTTGCAGAAGTAAGGGTCTGTCAAATTCTAATCAGTTGTCAAGTCTGATAAGGCTACAGAAGCCTGAATGTTATTGGATTTACTTTTACTGGTTCTATCCAGAACAGGGTCTGCTAAGGAGTTCTAATCTCATCCTAATACACAATGACGATTAGAGAATACAGTGATAAATTGTACATGGACATGATGAAATTCTGTTTCATGCAGGGACCACAGATATTCAGGAATATAACTGGTTTATCAAAATTAGTGCTTGTTGTCGTAAAGTAACACATCTGCCATTACTGTCTGAATCATAGTGTAAAATTTATTCTGAGTTTTTAATTATAACTGCCACCCCACAGCTGTTCATCTCATCACCCGAAACAATAATTGCCTTTATTTTCTTCTTAGCTGGGTCCCAATCATCAGGTATCATATGAGTTTCCTGAATAAAAATTATTGTTGCTAAAGATTTGTATTGTTTCTAAAACTCTGTATAGTCAATGTAATACTAGTTTTCTTTTATTTTTTAATGTCCCAAATCCCCCCAACACTCCATGAATAATCAACATTTACATTTTTTTTTTAAACTGGTAGATATACAACTTTCTAATTTTCTCAAGGCCACTCCTTTCATAAAGGATGGAAATAGTTTATTTTATTGTAAAACACACATTAAAGATAGGTAGGCAGAACATTAGGTAGGTACTCTTATGGTACTTAAGACTTCCAGCTCTAACCCTGTGCCTAACCACTAAATCACTAATACTGGGAGAATTTTCTTGATAGCTATGGAGAGGTTTTTTCTCTCAAGATAAAATGGATAATGCATAAAAAAACCTAACTAAGCCAGCCAAAACGTGCATCCTCCACTCAACACTCGTAAACCATCACAGCTCATTACAAGAGATAGCCCATTATCTAAATCAAGATTTTGCTAATGAAATTAAAAAATGTTCTTTTGAGTCTAATGTCTTATCCTTTGGCCCATTACGATCAACACACACACTAAATATAAAACATATATAAAACGTATACATGGAACCCCTTTTCCTACTCATACAAACAAAAAACTTACACTCCATTCCAAATTTCACTTTTTCAGCATTTGCAGATGACCTATTATCTACTTTTCTCTGCCCAATACTGAAGCAAATAAATTATTAAACTCGACCACCACTTTCTCAAAACTCTCCAACTATAAAGTCAATCCAGATAAGTCTTCTATATTCCCCATTAATGTGGTTTGTATAGCAAAATGAATAACTTGAATTCGGAAATAAAACTCAAGCACTCAAAATATCTTGCTATTTCTTTTCATTTGGACAAAATGCTTTCTCTCCAAAATAATATTCTGAAACTACTTTTGAATTCAGAACAAGACATTCAGAGATGGAATGTTCTAAAATTATCCTTACTTTCAAAAAGCAGAAATCAAGATGAACATTCTCCCAAGGTTATTTCATTTCAGATCCGCCAAGACAACAGTAGCTTCTTCAAAAAAGTTAAATTTATTTAGCATCCTAAAAATCGATTAGAACAACCTACCAGAAGCTAATGCATCCTAAAGTAAATGGAAGGTTGGGCTTGCCAGATTTTAGTCTATACTACGATATTGTGTGTGTAAATATAATTATTAGAATCTCACGAGTTGATCCGAAGACCGACTGGGCACTGCCTTGGCTTCATTTCTAGTTTAAACTATACAAAAGGCCTGTAATATTAATCCTAAAGCCTTACCATTCCTCAATAAATATAGTATTAAAGCTTTTAAAATTCATCTTTCGCTAAAAAATCTCTACTTTAAGCTTACACAAACTGCTGGACTCCCTGGATTTTAAACAAAGTATTCTGGATGCTGCAACCATTAGACTTAAACCCCAACATTAAACTGACTGAACAACGAAATGTTAAACTTAAATACATGTTCCCTCTCATTAAGAGAGAAAATCCTATGGGACATTTATGCTGTTAGGAATTTGTCTCTGAAGAAGCTAGGAAGGTTTTAAACCTTCAAAAGGAGTTTCGTCATAATCTTAAAGACAGATTAGAGAGCAAACAACTTTGTTTTCTTGAATTTCAAAATCTTTTGACAATCTAAATACATGCAAACTTACAGTGGACATAAAGTTTACACACCCCTGTTAAAATCCCAGGTTTTCTTAATATAAAAAAATGAGACCACAATAAATAATTTCAAAACTTTTCCCATCTTTAATATGACCTATGACCTGTACAATTCAATTGAAAAATAAATCTGTTGGGGGAAAAAAAAATAAAAAAGTACAATGTGCTGGTTGCGTAAGTGGGGTCTACATCACATAGTTGAAGTGTCAAAACTTAGTCTATGTAAATATTCAACCCAAAAGTTTAAAAACTTAATACTGGAACAGCGTTTTTTTCCCCCCCACAGAAAAAAAAAAAATGCTGTTCCAGTACAAAACGCGGAAACACACAAACACTATATTTTTTCTAATGTGGGGGGCTATGCCCCCCATCCCCCTACTTAAAAATACCAACTCCCAAGATCGCAACACAGTGGAGCGAATAGCAAAGCCATGGAAATGGCCCACCGAATTCTTTCCTTGGGAAAGAATTCGATGTTCCACGGTTTTGTTATTTTTAGACTTCGGACTTTCCAGTTCGAAGTTTCGGCGTTCAGACTTCCGATATACACCCCATAAAGTGTGCACACCCTTAAAATACTATACTACTTTGTTGTGTGCGCATTGTAGCACCTTTTGATTTAATTACAGCATTCAGTCTTCTTGGGTACACACCTACCATCAATTTGAGAGACTCTGTTTAACCCTCAAATAAAGTGCAGCTGTCCTAGTAGGATTTTCCTGACATTTACTCAGTTGCCTGCTACAGCAAAAGCCATGGTTTGTAGAGCGTTTACAAAGCATCAAAGGGATCTCACTATTGAAAGGTATCAGTTAGGAGAAGGGTATAAAAAAAATTCCACAGCATTGTATATACCATGGAACAGTGAAGATAAAAAGGTGGAGAAAATATGGGACAACAGTGACGTTGCAAAGAACTGGACGTCCCTCCAAAATTGATGAAAAGACGAAAACTGGTCAGGGAGGCTGCCAAGAGACCTACAGCAACACTGAAGGAGCTGCAGGAAGTTCTGGCAAGTACTGGTCGTGTACTACATGTGACAACAGTCTCCCATATTCTCCATGTGTTTGGATTATGAGGTAGGGTTGCAAGACGGAAGCATTTTCTTATACAGAAAAACATCCAGGCCCAGCTAAAATTTGCAAACTAATACGTCAAGTCTCCCAAAAAGCATGTGGGAAAATATGTTATGGTCTGATGAGACCAAGGTTGAACTTTCTGGCCACAATTCCAAAAGGTACACTTGGCATCACCAAAAGAACACCATCCCCATGGTGAAGCATGGTGGTGGCAGTACCATGCTTTGGGGTTGCTTTTCTTCAGCTGGAACTGGGGCTTTAGCAAGGTGGAGGGAATTATTAACAGTTCCAAATGCCAGTCACTTTTGGCCCAAAACCTTCAGGCAAGCTATAGTTATTTAAGTCACTTGGGCATGAGTACCTCAGTATGGCACTTACTGCATATAGTGTACATAGGTTATTATGTTTTGCTTGTTTGTTATGTTTTGTCTAAGTTTTGTTGTACTTTACTGTGAATTTTGCTGTGGTTCAAGCTTGTATTAACAAACATTAAGGAAGTTACTACCATAGCATATCCACTAGTTATTTGTGTCTATGTATGTTTTTAAAAGACAAGAAATACTTGGAAAAAAAAATGTGAAAGTTTAGCAAAAGAATATTATGGATGTGTGTGCATTACAATACTATGAATGTACCAAATATCACATTAAACGATACACCTTACTGATAATACTGCTGTGTGTACATTTTATAGCATTTATTGCTTACTAAAAATATACAATTTGTTTATTTCATGTTTTTAAGTTGATTTTTCAGAAAACGCTCTGGAATATTATATGTAGGCTGCTAAAGCTTCAGTGGTAAATACTAGGTAACCTATCTACCACAGGAGGAGTGGTTTCTGACCCAGAAATGATTTGGGAAGCTTTTCCATCTCTTTCAACCTTCTGATTTAAAAGCCTGTGTTTGCGCTAGTTTCCTGACTTTCCTGTTACTAGTCTAGTCCAGGTACAGATTTGCTGTATCCAGGACTCTTTGTAAGCTTCTGATCCCCCCCCCCAAGCCTTTCTGTGTTGGAGGGAAGCCTTCTAGCTTATCAGTGGGAGTGGTAAGCATCAGGTAGCCTACCTACCACAAGAGGAGTGGTCCCTGACCCAGATATTGTAGCCACTGGCTGTTTGAGCAGTTTTTTTCCATCTCTTTCAACTTTCTGGTTTGAAAGCCGCACTTGTGCCCGTTTCTCACCTTTCCTATAAACTAGCCTAGTCTGGTTACAGAGTTACTGTATCCAGGATGGTTAGTAAGCTTCTGAGCCCCCAAGCCTTTCTGTGTTGGAGGAAAGCCTTCTTGCTTATCAGTGGGAGTGGTAAGCACTAGGTAGCCTATCCTCCATGGGAAGAGAGCGAGTTTTGGCCCAGAACTTGTAGTTTATTTGGCCGCTTGGGCAGTTTTCCATCTCTTTCAAACTTGCTGGCTTAAAAGCCTATGTTTGTACTTGTTCCCCACCTTTCCTGTAACTAGTCTAGTCCAGGTATAGATTTGCTGTATTCCAGGACTCTTTGTAAGCTTCTGAGCCCCCCCCAAAGCATTTCTGTGTTGGAGGGAAGCCTTATAGCTCATCAGTGGGAGTGGCAAGCATTAGGTAGCCTATCTACCAAGAGAGGAGTGGTTCATAGACCAGAAATTGAAGCCATTGGCCATTTGGACAGTTTACTTCCATCTCTTTCAACGTTGTGGTTTAAAAGCCGCACTTCTGCTCGTTTCCCACCTTTCCTGTAACTAGCCTAGTCCAGATACAGAGTTGCTGTATCGAGGACTGTTGGTAAGCTTCTGAGCTGCGCAAGCCTGTCTGTGTGGGAGGAAAGCCTTCTAGCTTATCAGTGGGAGTGGTAAGCACAAGGTAACCTGTCTACCATGAGAGGAGAGGTTCTTGGCCCAGAAATTGTAGTTTATTGACCATTTGGACAGGTTGTCCATCTCTTTCAACTTTCTGGTTTAAAAGACCACATCTGTACTTGTTTCCCATCTTTCCTGTAACTAACCTACTGGTAGCACTAGAAATCCTTAAACTGAATGGAGTGATTAAGTATCAGTTTTCTGTACTTTCTTGCTGTACTTAACTGTTTTCCGCCTAAATGCAGATTTTCCAGCGTTTATGATTTAAAAGCTTGTTTTTTTCACATATTGTACTTATTTGACTGCCTGCACTTTTAAAAAGTTGTTTTTTGTTTAATTTGTTTAACTGTTGTAGGCTACACACTAAAGTGCGATTTTGTAGTCGTTTAAAGCTGTTAAAGTGTATTTACTGTTTTTGCCTTATCTTTTCAAAAAAGACAAGCAAAAAAAATCCTTGTTTCCCACCTTTCTAAGCTAATATAGTCCAATTGTCAGGCTAGTGCTGAATTCAGGGCTGTGATACTAGTTTCTGAGTTACCCATACCTTACTTGGATAGAAGGAAGTTTCTCTGTTCACCTGTGAGAGAGGGGAGCTTTGAGCAACCTATCTGTCCCTGGAGGAGTGGTTCCAGCCCAGAAGTTAGAAATTAGCCCAAAATGGCCAATAAACTACTCTCTCTTTCATTTCCCTACTATTAAAAAAAAAAAAAAAAAAGTGTTTGCACAGTTTTGCACACCAGGCCGTGCCGGTTAGCTACGGTTAAATTATTCCCGGCTCCACTAAGTCTCCTGTTCAGTTTTTCCCTTGAAACTAGTCAAACTCTCAACCTAAGCACTCAAAAAGCATCTTACAGCCCAGCACTTGCTCAGACCCAATAGTAAGCACTAATATACTATGACACTGACTGCCCAGCAGGGCAAGGCTCTTTATTCACCCCTCACCAACCAAGCAACCAAGCAGCTCACCCTACTATTCAGTCATGATCGAAGGGCAACTTCAGGTGCACTCTCCAGTCCAGCTGGTGAATCTGGGTATCCCGAGGCAATGTTACAACTGCCTCATGTACACAGACAACCCTCTCCTCCTACCACAAAACACTAACATATGCGAGAAATGCAATTATACAGCCAAACTGGAAACTAAGCCGTCTCCACCAAAGATTGGAACAGACAGTCAAGAGGAAAAAGGTTAACACTTGCACCACAACTCCAGCCATACACAGACCTAAAACAGCACTGGCAAAAAATACACAAAAGCATACTCGGAGGCTCTAAATAAAAACCTGCAAAAGCATCAGAGACTTCCAAAGCAGACACCCAAACAACCTGCACTTCCCATCACAAACCAGACAACACATAAAAACACAAAATAAGTGTGCCGCACAATCACAGCCCTTAAGGCGAAATAACATAGATAACACACTAGTAATAGGTGACTCTATAGTCAGGCACACTGACGTCCCACTCACTAGGCTGGACAAGCAGAAGGTTACTGTTAGCTGCTAGTCTGGAGCCAGAATCCGCCACATAACACAAGCACTCAAGTCACTCCAGAACAAGTACAAATATAACTGCCATTGTTCATGCTGGTGTGAATGACCCGAGACGTACCTCCCTGGACTACATGGAGAGACATAGAAGAGCTCTCCGATCATGTAGCCCAGGATGGTATGACCCCGAGTAGCATCCTGCCCTCAAGAATGATACCTCAGTATAAAGAAAAAAAAATGATCAATTTCGACAATTGGCTAAGCTTCTGGTGTCATTCAAATGGGATACAGTGTCCGTCAGCCTGGGACGACATACTCGATAAGCCGCTTTGCTTCGCAAGAGACTGCTTGCACCTGTCACCCCTAGGCTTTCGAATACTGGCCAAGGCTCTTGCTGCCCCCATAGTGCCTTTTTAGGCAAGGCTCAAAAGTCAAACCCACCTCCTAAACAGCACAATTAACAAAAAAATTGAGGGTTATGCTACTCAACGCCAGGAGTTTAAATCTCAAAATGCACCCGCTCGAAGCACTCCTCAGTACAGAGAACGTAGACATCTGTGCAGTAACTGAAACCTGGCACAAGGCTCCAGAGAGCACCCCAGCACTACAACTCATACCACACGTTTCGGCCGTAGAACACAGACCAAAACACAAAAGGAGGGGGTGTATCCATATTCATCAAGGATACCTACACCTCCAGGTTAGTGGCACAGCATGATACCTCTGAGATCATTCATGTGCAACCAACATCGGGCAAATCTGCAATGCAAATTGTGGCCTGCTAACAGATCACACTCCATGACCCAGGACCACCACACCACCTTTCTGGAGAGGGTGGAAAACATGAAGGTCCTACAAAACACCCTGATATTGGCCGATTTCAATTACCCTACCATTCACTGGGAAAACTACTCTAGTACAAATTCCCAGGCCCAGCACTTCCTGGAATTCATCAACTCAAACACCCCTGGATCAGCTGGTAAACTCCCCTACCAGAGGTGAAAACATACTGGACCTGGTATTCAACATGGGCGACAGGTGTTCCACACTGGAGGTCAACCAGTCACTGGTTAGATCAGACCATAAAACTAATCACTCTGAATGTCCACACCCCACCACCCCCAACTAAGGAAACCACAGTAAAAAACTATTCTAAAGCAAACTTCACCTTACTTAAGACAGGTGTGGCAAGTTTCACAGCCCCCATGCTAAAAGATAATGCTGCCCACAATGCAGAAACCTTTACAAATGCACTCTGAGCACCTACAAGGATGCATGGATCGTGCCATCCCTAGTAAAACCAAGACTCACTCCTCTAAGAGAAGGAAGCCAGTTTGGTGGACCCCTGCAATAAACAGGCTATACAATAGGAGGAGGAAACTAGTTCAGAAAAAAAGCAAATACCAAGAAGGAAAGACATCCCTGATCAGTAAGAAACTGAGGTCCCTCATGAAATCATCCAAGGCCAACTTCGAAAGAAAAATAGCCAAGGATTCAAAAGATAACCACAAAGCCTTCTTTAGCTATGTTAAGAATCTAAGTGGCAACTCGCAGATATGCACCAAACTAGTGCAAAATAGCACAAAATATACTAAACCTACTGATATTGCCAACATCCTGGCAGATAGATTCAATGCAAACTTCACCCCCCTTTCACCTCCAAAAGGGACCACAACAATACCAGAAAAGTGTAGTGTCCCAAAAATCACAGACACGCAGGTGAAAACAGCCCATTCAAAAGCCAAAAACACAGCGTCAATGGGACTAGATGGTGTCCCAGGCTGCATCTTGCATGAACTAACCCCCACCACGCTGTTCAACCTCAGCCTCTCCACAGGCTACGTGCCCATAGAATGGCGCACAGCAACGGTTATTCCACTCCACAAAGGAGGGGCCACGACTGACCCTGGTGACCCCATAAGCCTGACTAGCCTGGTCTGCAAGGCTATGGAGCGCATCATCATGGAACTCATTAACAAAGACATTGGGAACCTCCAAATTCTTGACCCAACCCAGTTCGGCTTTAAGGGCAGATCATGCCTACTAAATCTGGTTGACTTCGAGAGAGTCACCAAGGCCACAGACTAGGGAAAGGTGGTTCACACCGCCTACCTTGACCTCGCCAAGGCTTTCGACACCATTCCCCACTCCACCTAACCCCTTCCCCTTTAGCCAACTTCCCCCCCTGCAGTTTACTTCTAGGGGAAACCATCAGTGGCGCCATATTTAAAATACGGTTTGAGCGTCCACATCCCTCCGTGCCACTCCTGCGGTTGGGCTGCTTTACTCACCTCCCGGTAGGTTCAGCAAAGTGTTTTCTGTTTTATATACGCTTGATTTGACTATATGTGCTACATTTCTGTGTTTTAGACGTAGTGTGAACTTTAATTGAGCATAGTGATTTAAAGTTGATTGCAAATACGCTTGCATCTTTACCGCTGCCATTTAAGATAGCGTTTACATTGATATAGCTCCTTATTTGGTAGATTCTGTAATATAATTTGGATTACGTTCTTGGGCATAGAGGTGCAATGCTGATGGCTAATCAGCCGGTATGATTACCAGTAATGTATAGATATAGAATACATAGTAAAAACGGCTTGTGCTTTTGCACAGCAACAGGGATAAAATCACCTAGCATAGCACGTTTCCTGTCTGAAAGGCTGCGGTGGTTATGGCCACCTCATGCATATTATTTTTTACTACTACTGAATTCAATCGCTTGAGGACGCCAGAAATACTATGTTTTCTACTGCCTAGCTCGGCTGCATATGGACGCTATTCTAACAAGAGCACGTGGAAAGCCCGTTCTCATGTTAAAGTGTCACAGTGAAAGATATAACTGCCCAAACTTTACGCATTATTAGCTTATTTGGATTCTCACAATTAAATCGAAGAACCCACCAGGGTTGACAAAAAAATCCAAAAAACATTCCATACTCGATTGGACTTTAATTTCCCCAAAGAAAACCATCATGTGGGCTGTACCTGATGAACTCAGTGACCACTACCCCACATTCCTCCTTCGTAAACAGGTAAACATACCCAAACCTATACTATATAAAGAAACTAGAGATGACCACAAGTTAAATCCACAAATTCTTAACAGCATACTACAACAATGCAACTGGCTCCCACTACAAACTCTAGCACCAGGTAGTGGAGTTCAATAGTACTTTTATGAATGTTCTAAATACAGTAACTCCAATTAGGAAACTTAGAACCAAAGTTAATTATGCCCCTTGGCTAAATAAAACCACAAAAGCCTTACTAAAAGCTAGAGACAGGGCCTGGAAAATGAATAACACCATACAAGACAGACAAAAGTATTAACAACTTCGGAATCAGGCCAAAAAACAAAAATGGATAAACAAAACTACTTCCTACATATCCAAAACAAACATCCCAAAAACCCTCAAAAGTTCTGGCAAGCTATCAATTCCCTTCTGAAACCCGGAAAAACTACATCCCCAACTCCCAGCACCAATACTGACAATGACAGCATAGCTTCTCAATTTAACTATCACTTCACAGAATCTATTTGGTCATTATCCACCCAGCTATCTAACAATGATTCTACAATCACCCCCATTATAGATAATAATATACCTTCCTTTTCACTCTCACCTGTACCAACCTCCACAGTTAAAAAACTACTCTCAAAACTGAAACCTACCGCTCTTGCAGCAGATGGTCTACCCACTAATTTCCTAAAATTAGATGCAGAGTCCCTAGCCTACCCTGTCTCAATGCTTATAAACCGCTTCATACCAGAAGCCTACATCCCCCAACTATGGAAAGTGTCATATATTATTCCCCTACACAAAGGCGGCAACTCCTATGAGCTATCAAACTACCGCCCCATTGCTATCTTATCCCCCCTTTCCAAGCTCCTGGAGAAAAGTTTTCACTCCCAAATGATGCACTTCTTAACCTCACATAATCTCCTCTACTTCACACAGCATGGCTTCCGTCCAAACCATAGTACAACTACTGCTCTTCTCTCCTTTACCAACCAGGTAAACCAACATAGTAACGACAACAACTTTTTATCAGCCATATTCTTAGATCTCTCCAAGGCATTTGACATGGTCCCAGATAAACTACTTTTAGACACTGTATCCACCATGTCCTTTGCCACCTCCACTACTGCCTGGTTCAAAAACTACCTCGCTGACAGAAAACGGTCAAATGGCAGGGTGTATTATCAACCCTACTACCATAGGTGTTCCACAAGGATCAATACTGGGGCCTCTACTATTCACCATTTTCACCAACAAACTGCATACATCACTGATACAATACGCAGATGACTCAATACGCAGATGACTCAACCCCAATCTGTTCAGCCCCATCCATAACTACTCTACAAGAGTCCTTCTGCTCAGTGGAAAAATGGATTACGGATATCCAACTAATTCTAAACCCCAACAAGACCAAGTTACTTTTCACCCCCAACAAATCCAGAACACACCTCTTTCCTTCACTATCACCTCCAAAAACGGAACCACAATTTCTCCCTCCCCCCATACTAAGCTACTTGGTGTTGAAATAGATAAGGACCTTAATTTTGATGTCCATCTCTCTCAAACCATTAAGAAAGTACATAAAAAACTAGGAACTTTATATAAAAACACAAAAACTTCCTATCAGATCAAGCACGAATCACCCTAGCCCAAACCCACCTTTTGTCTAGCCTATTGTATGCATCACCAATCCTAACCCACATCAGGAAAACTGACCTAGACAAACTAGAATCTTGTTACAATAAGATTGCAAAATTCACAAATAACTCCACTTTTAGAAGCCACCACGGTCTTGCCCTAAAGGAGTTACAGTCGTCAGAACTCCCTCAAGTAATCAGTTACCACCAACTAGTGCTCACCTTTAACATACTAAACAATCCCCACAAAACTCCAGCCCTAAACAAACTACTGAACCAATATTCAGCAAACCGTCCACTACGCTCATCTAACAAAACCCTGCTCTGCATATCCCAAACCAACAATACTGCAGGGAAAGCTCTTCTCTCTCACACAATTGCTAGGAAATGGAATAACCTCCCCCAAAATATCGCTTCCGCATCCTCTATCCTAATATTCAAAACGTTACAGTCGCACCTCTTGCACTCCTGGCTCGGTCCTTGCATCACATAATGCTTTCCTGATCTCCACCAATTCTTCCTACATTCCTCTCTTCACTGCTCACTTTCTCTCTAACACTGTTGCCAAACACAGCCATATATGGCCTACTATATGTAAATTGTTATATCTTCTGTGATACATCTTTTTAATAGCATTGGTAAAACTGGAGTTTTTCTCTCCATATTTCTGCCATCCAGGGTCTGCTATGTTTAAATTAAGTTTGCTTGGAAAAAATTGTAAATGTTATACTGATTGTAAGATTTTATTATTTAAATTGTAAAATTACCAGTGTACATATTATTTGATGTGGAGCTTTTGTCCCCAGGCCTCCACTGTAAATAGACCTCATCAATTCGGATTTTCCTGGTACACAAATGTAAAATAAAAATAAAGTATTACAGAAAAACTCACCAGCCTGGACATAAACCCCTACATCACGAGATGGGTTGGCAACTGGCTTACAGATAGAACTCGCACAGTAAGAATAGCGGGCTCCAGGTCAGACTCTAAACCAGTCACAAGTGGTGTCCCGCAAGGCTCTGTCATGGGACCCCTACTATTCGGTATATACTTCTCAGAAGTACAGGCAAACACAGGAGGACTATCGCTAACCAAGTTCGCCGATAACTGCAAACTGGGAGCCATAATTGACTCTCCGGCTGAGATAGAACTCGCACAGTAAGAATAGCGGGCTCCAGGTCAGACTCTAAACCAGTCACAAGTGGTGTCCCGCAAGGCTCTGTCATGGGACCCTATACTTCTCAGAAGTACAGGCAAACACAGCCAAGTTCGCCGATGACTGCAAACTGGGAGCCATAATTGACTCTCCGGCTGACATGGACATCCTCCAAAAGGGCCTTACTGAGGCGGACACCTGGTGTCAAAGTCATGGCCTCAAGCTAAATGCCAAAAAATGCATAGTCATCCTATTTGGGAAAAACAAAAACGCCCACAAATTACCACATAGGTGGCAGCCCCCTTAATACAGAAGAGGTAATAAGAGATCTGGGGACCCAGGTAGATAGTAATCTCTCCTTTGACAATCATATTGCCAAAGTAGTTGGGCCACATAGAAGGATTTCCTATCTAATTACTAAAGGTTTCGCATCTAGAAATAAAGAGGTTATGGTGCCCCTCTACTAGTCACTCATTAGACCCATCATAGAGTACAATGCCCCATTTGGGATGTACCTCACAAGACACTTCCAACAGCTGGAAAGACAACAAAAGTACCTCACCAAGAGGATTACTGGTCTCAAACATATGTCCTATGCAGCCCAACTGAAAAAACTCCAGCTGTACTCAAGTGGCATATCGCTTACTCAGAAGTGATCTCTGCCCGACTTACAAAGCCATGTCCATCTCAGAACTGATGGACATGCTCCACCTAAAGAAATCCAAATCACTGCGAGCCACACGCTCTATTGAGCTAAACCTCGACACAATAAATAGAACATGCTGGAGGAATAGATTCCAGTCACAGAGACTCCCCATGCTTTGGAACAAAATTCCAAATTACATCAGGCAGAGCCCCCCACTAGCACTCTTCAAGAGAAACCTTGACAAGTGGATGGGTAACAGAAAATACACCCCTGGGATCCACTTCATTGGCTCAGCAATGCACCCCTGGGATCACTTCATTGGCTCGGCTTGACAGAGGATCAGTTAATTAATCAATGGGGTGGCGAAAGCAGACCCACTTGGCTAGGCTTATAAATGCCCTCGGGCAGATAGATTCATAGGTAGGTACTAGGCTAAGTGTGACATTCCACACCACAAAGGTGTTAATGCTGGTTTTGGCCAAAGAGTTTCTCAAATGACATGACAGGTAGTGAAAATTAATCCAAGGGGTTACACTCATTTTTCAGCGCTCCTTTCAGTGTTATTTCAGGCCTCTTTCCCCAGAGCATCTAGACCCTTCCAGGCAACTGCCAATAAACAAGTTTACACAAAACCATGGCAATGTGGATCCAGAAATAAAGGCCCAACATTAAAAAATACTGAATGCCCCCATATTCCCCATTCCCATTTTTTCCTCCCCATATGGGCAATCCTGTGAACCAATCCCAACTTCTGGCCATTCACTAGATTTTCTGTGATGGATATAACGTCAGACCCATGTGTACTAATGCTTCATTCAAAGGTTACAGCTTAAGCTACTGCAGTAGTCCCTTTTTTTTTGGGGGGTCCCCTCATCCTTCCTCCCAGAACTTCTCTTTCCTACTATTCTCCATCAGATATTGACTCTGCATGCCACTGAGCATGTGTCCGCCTCCAAATGAGGTCAAGGCTTTTATTCAATAATGTTTCTGGTGCCAAAGCCAGAAGGCTCCTGTAGGCCCATTTCAGATATTTTTTTTTCTGAACAATCATCAAAATTCCAAAATTCAAAATGCTCTCCCTTCAATTAGTATTGCCTCTCATTTCCCCAGCTGCTACATTGTAATTTTAAGATTTAAAAAGTGCTTACCATATTCCAATCTGAAACGTTTTCAGACAATGAGTTTTTCTGTGGCTGGGTCACATTTTCTGTTCTGCACTTTGGGCTCTCTACTACTCCCTGGATGTTTAAAAATTGCTTCACTCCAGTAATAGCCTACAGCAGGTTGGGGAGCATTTACATTTTTTTTCTGTACCTAGACAACTGTCTGATCGTGCCAGCCAAAAATCCCTCAAGTACGTGAGGAATACTTTTCTCCAACTGGGATGGCAGATGGACTGGGTAAAATCTTCCCTTCCCTCCACTTACAAAATCAAACTTCTGAATTGTCTTCTAGATACATCCCTCATAAGGGTTTTTCTTCCCCAGGACAAGGTGCTCTCTTATGTGACACATTTTATGGAATTCAAGCTGACTCCCACATCTGCCAGGGACTACCTTGGAATTCAATGGTACAGGCTAGGTATCACAGTCATGGTTCCTCTGGCCTGACTTTATATGAGGAAAATGTAATGGTTTGTCAAAGTACTATGGACACAACACCAGCATTCTCCGCTCTTTCAAACTCCCATTCTAGGATTTGTGAAAAGGAAGCAGCATTGGTGGATGCATCAATTGGCCCTCAACCCAGAACTTACTTTACGCCACAGCCTACTACTTAATCAGTGGCAACAGATGCCTTACACTTCGCTGTGGGGGCAGTTTACAACGGAATAAAGGTTTAAAGCCTTTGGAATGGATGGGACAAGTTTAAGCATTCATGGCATAGAAATGCTTGTCGTCCTGCATGCTCTCCAATCATCTCTGGGCTTCAGGTCCTTTGCTAGTTAATGGATTACATGACAGTGATGTGGTACATAAACAAGGAGGGACAGCATCCTACTCTCTAAGCAGACTAGCTAGGGTGGTCTGGGATCTAGCAGTTAAGCACAGTTTATCCATCCATGTAACTTTCAGACTGTCAGAGCAGAATACTATGTCACACAAACTGAAAACCAAGATGCCAGGCATTAGACAGTCTGTGTAGAGCTCCATAAATAAATCTGTTTGCCTCCTGCCAAAACAGGTAGTTGAGGACATTCTGTTCCAGGACCCTGCGGATTCGGACCTGGAAGGTCAGGAGTGTTCCTCCATGCCTTCCTGGATGTTGAACTCAGTCTTCCAGGAATTGGTCCTTCTATTGGGAGCTTTACAAATCTGTTTGCCTCCAGTCCAAAGAAATAACTTAAGACCCTCTATTACAGGACCTTGTGCACTCAGGTCAGGAAGAAGGATGCATTGTTTGTTTCTCTGGTCAGGAATGTTCCTCTGTGCCTTCACGTCTTTCTCCAATAACCACAGAAATTGGAAAGATTTAAACAGGCTCCCCAAAGATTATATTGGTGACCCCCTTTTGGCCCATGCACCCGTGGTTCTCCTTTCCTGTTGAAACCGTACAGGTGCAATGGCCACAACCTTCCTCAGGAGAATAAACTTACTCACATAGGGCAGAAACGCCAGATACATCCCAACCCTCAACTTCTACAGCAGACTGCCAGGATAACAGAATTTTAATTTGTTGTAGGACATGCAGTGAGCATTACAGCAGGCTAAGAAACCTGCTACTAGAAAACTGTATTTTGGAAAGCAGATGAGATTTTGTAGTTGGTGCCACTCTTAGAATTCGGACCCATTACATGCCCAGATGTTACTGGTTCTTCAAAATGTGTGCGAGAAGCTACCTGCTGGCCTTTCCTATTCTTCTATGAAGCTTCATCAGTTGGCCATTTCTGCTTGTTTGCCCTTGGATACCCCTTCTACATTATAATTTGTTAAACAATTTAAGAAATTTTGCATATACGCCCACCTCTTGAAGAGTGTGGCTTATTCCAGGGATTTTAATTTTGAGTTAGAGATGCATTGCCTCTTTTTAAACCTGCTCAGGAGGCAAAGTTCTTATCTTGGAAAACAATATTGTTGATTAGTCTGATTTCTGTCACAAGTCTATAAATTGTTAGCCATACTATCAAATTTTTCATATGGATAGGGCTTCCTTGAACTCTTCCTTTGTGCATTAAAAAAAAAAAAAAAGTAGTTTACGATGAACCAGGTCATCAATCTCCTGGTGTTCATTCCTGAGCCTATAACTCAGGGTGAAAGGATTCTCAACATTTTAGATGTTCATACTGAACAGAATCCATCCAGATTGCTGATCAGCTGTTTAATTCTTATGAAGGCAAGAAACAGGAAGCAGCAGCACCTAAACAGACCATTTTGAGATGACTGTCTAGATCCATTGCTTTGTTATTCCCACCACGGACACTACTTTTTCAGGCACGCTCTACTTGGGCATTAAGTACTTTTATGGCATTTTAGAATGGAGTGGACTCAAAGTATTTTAGAGACAATTATTAGAATTATTATTAGAGAAGTATTGACTTCCCATACTCTGGAACAAACTGCCTATGTATAACAAACAAAGCTCCTCATTAGCACTCAAGAAAAATCTTGATGATTGGATGGGAGATAAGAAATTCACCCCGGGATCACTTCTGTGGCTCCACCTGACAGGGGCACAGGAAAATAATTTTCTTGGGTGACAAAAGCCATGGTACCGTTTGGCTAGGCTTATATAGGCCCTAGGGCCAATAGCCTAGTACCTACCTATGAACTACTTCGTTAGTTCACATGTTTACCAAGCATTACAAACTGGAGCCCTACTTTAAAACCAGAGCAGGCTTTCCTGAGGCGGTAATTCAAGGGCTCAGAGATTCTACCTACCTTCCTCCTTCTGTGCTCTCAACTTTGGTAATCATCCCATATAAAACTGAGACTACTAAAGCAGTAATATAATGAAAAGCAAAGTACATTTGGTCACGTGTTCTTACCATAAGAAGAGGAGATCATTCTAGCAACAACCACCCCCCCCCAGATTTGCACTGCTTTTGACACAGATTTCTGTAGTTTCCTTTTTATTGGGAAAATAAAGCACTAAGGTTTGGCACTACAACTGCCCTTTATTTCCCAAGGCCTGACGTTGGCAGCAGCTAAAGCATGGGGACTGAGCTCTAAGAAGCTTTTATAGAGAAAGGCTGATGTGGGAGGGCCAATCATTGACAAGACATCTCAATACAGCTCAGGCTACTGCATCAGTGATCTGCTCTAACATTTTTATTTAAATTTTCAATTAACAGGAAAGTCCAACTAGGTAAATAACCCCTTTTCAGCAGAGACTTTGGGTGAAAAACTGCAGAACACATGATGTGTGTGATGTCCCCACTCTGGGCCAGTCATCAAGGAGCCTGAATCCTCATCACTGACACTGAGGGACACGCACTTGGAATACAAATGGATACACTCAGTTATTTCCAAATGCAGACCTCTCTGCATCAAGCGCAACTTCCCTTTAGAGTACAAAACGAACACACACAGTCTGGGATCTAGATTCCTCTACATCAGTCTCCCTCCAGGTCCCCAATAAAACTCCCCCACTGGTACAGTTGCTGGGTTAGGCCCTCAGAGTCTCCAAGCCATGACATCTAGCACCCTCTCTGTAAGCCCAGTGCTTGGTGACCCTGCTCCAAGTAGCTGCCATACACGAGGCAGGCACAGAGTTGCCTGTTGTGCCCCCTTCTCCCCAGAGTATGAGGTAGTTATCCCTGCCACCAGACACTCCACAATCAGCTACTGTAAGGCCCTTAAAGGGTGTCCAATTATACTGTGTAATATTAATACAAATGGTAGCAGTTGACCAAGATGGCTAGGCCTTCTGGAGGGGCCCACACACTGTCACCAAATAAATAAGCATTCTCAAAGGTTAAGTACTTTCCACACGGACCAGCCACAATAAAAATTTTAAATACATTTAATAACCAAGAAAAGAACATGAAAATACCGAATATACATTCACAGTAAAGCAGAGTTCAGATCACATGAAATACTGAAAAGAACACTAATGGAGAGACTCAGACAAATAAAAGTAAAAATATCTAAATTAAGCTTCACTATATTCCTGACTGAACCTAGGAGAATTACTATTCCCTAATAACTTACTTGATAAGAGCAAGGCACGATGAAATGTGTGAGCAGTCTTTCTAGTCAGGTCCCCCAAAACAGAATACTCCCTCCTCAGAGATTACTCCCTGTAAAACAGAAAATCCAAGATGGCTTGCAGAATGACCTCATCTGGTACCCTGACTCTGGGTTCTCACAGTAATTCCCTCTCAAGCCAAGACAGGAATTTAGAACGAACATCTTAAATGTTTATGGCAGTGCCTGGAGCTTCCCGTCATTTTACTGAGCTAATGTACAAATGCTTCTTCCAGACCTAAGATCTCCAAGTCCTATTCAGCACGGTGGGGTATCATTTTAATGGTGTAACAGCTCATTTACATTTCCCTTATTTTTCTTAAAATAAGCCAGACGGTTAACCTTTGGCAGTACCTCATATCTTCACAATATGTATACAGCACAAAATACGTTTACATACGAATTTAACAAAATAGTGTAAATAAGTGGAGATGCTTTGCAGCTTCTGAAGATGTGAACAAATAAACAGTCTGAGTTAACCTGAAATGGATGACACAGCTTACTGTGTTACAATATGATTAAACCTCATTTAAACTCACTGCTATGAAACAGTATGAAAGAAAAAAGTGAACTACTGTGATAGTAGAAGTAAATGATGAGGAAGAGTTTATAAGGAATATACTGCTTAGCAGAGAACGAAGAAGTGAATGTATAGATGAAAGGCAAGTATGGCTATAACACTGAAATGTAGTTCAAGTAGAGACACAAGAAAAGTGCACTTAAGGGTAGATGTAATCAGACATGAAAGAAGGGAAAAGTTACAGGGTTGACACGATATGGAAGTCTTACTAAGATGGGTTTAGCCGGGGGGATACACAGCCACTTGTCTATCAGGTAGAGCCTGAGCAGAGGTTTGAAAGGGGTGACATTCTATGTGACACTAACAGATAAAAGTAAAGCATTCCATAGTTTGGCAATACCACATGCATATAAGGAGTCTTATCTTGGGAATGAAGTAGTCTTTTGGTGGGTGTAGTTTACAACGTTGATTAGAACCAGACAGATTTCAGGCTTGTAAGTTAATTTGTGAACAAAGGTCATGTGGTAATTCTAGCCAATTTACTCAATGGCTAGACAATGAAACGTCCTGTAATGCAGGTTAACAGCAAATTTTGCAGTTTTGTTATACCATTGCTACTATTTAGACAGCAACATAAGGTCTGCAAGAACTGGAGCAACACACAGCAGGGATGGTAGTCAGAGTGCTGAGGCTGTGTGGTTTCCAGCTGCATCTGTGAAGAAAGCTTTCGCTCTGTATATTACTCCTAATTTTTGTGGATCTTTTTTGTTACTTGAGATATGTGTTGATAAATTTCATTTGGTCAACAATGACAACGCCAATTAATTTTGTGTGAACTACCAAATCAATTGTGGTATGGCTGCCAGATGTAATAGCAAAAAAAGGCTTTTTGGCTTGTTAGTTGTAAAGAATAATTATTTTGTTTTATGATTTAGAAATAACTGTGCGTTATGTAGCTAGGTAGAAGACAAAGATTGTCAAGTCAGTTATTGGAGTTTAGGAACAGTAGTCCAATGGAGTGTAGTTTATGCAGGAGCTTCTGATGGGGCACTGTGCCAAAGGTCTTGGATAAATCTACAAAACAGTGAAGACTACATTCCCTTCATTTCTACAAGTACTGAAGAAACTAAGCAGTGTGGTGGGCGGTACTGTGGTGTGGGCAGAAAGAGAGATGATTTTCCATTAAGTGTTGCTGAAGTGTGCGTGTATTCATTCTTCTAATACTTTGGATAATGAAGATAACATTGTCATTGGTTTAAGATTTGGTCCAAGATTTGAGAAGTCCGAGGGTCCGCGTTCGTGTAGGTGTAATGTATGATTTTTCTACAGCAGTGGAACCTTGCTTTTTGATACTGAATGACGGATTAGAATTGAGATGGAGTAAGCAATGGCTTCAGATGCTATTTTAAGGTATTCCCTTTGGGTATCCAAGGCAAGGGTTGTAGGCTTAAGTTTTAAATGTTCGATGACAAAGGTATGTACTGGCTGGAATGTAAAGAAAGTGCGATGGGCGTTAGTTTGCTGTGGGACTGTGCAACAAATTCCATGCATTTTTGGTTATAGACAAAACTATCTAGCGGAAAAAAAAATGTTGGACTGCTCTGGTATACTATCATTACAGTTTGATACGTCTGGGATTGGTTGTGTAGCTTAAATTGTCTTTCGGCTTTTCCCAGTTAGGAGTTGCCACAGCGGAACTCCAGTCCACTAACGATTGGCAGTGTATTTTTACAGTGTCAAATTGCCAGCCCAGCACCCAACTTTCAAAGAAGGCGCACCCACACATGCTCGCCAAGGCGCTCCAGCCAAGAATCAAACCAGAGAACCTCTTGCTGTGAGGTGCCAATGCTAACCACTACACCACCGCAGCCCCGGTTGTGTAGCATGTCCTGGGTTTAGTAGCTGGTTGATTAAGGACCAAAAGAATTTGGTATTATTTTTGTGTACGATTTGCTGTTCATCATAGTAGTTTTTGTTTTACTTTTAGTAATGCTGGATTGTGCCTGGATGTTAAAGGTGTTTAAATGCCTACAATTTTGTAATGGTTTTGTTTTTGCCAAGCCTTCCAGGCTTTGTCCCTCTAGAGCATAATTTTAGTGTTTCTTTGATAGTTATGGGGCAGGGCTGGCATTTACTCATTTTTGTTTTAAGGGGAGCTAAAGGACTCTAGGATGCTTAAGGTATTGTTGAAATAAAAAAAAAAACTGCATTATCTAGTACGAAAGTCCTAAGGGATTCACAGTTATATAGTCTCTGGGAGTTTAGAAAAGATTCAGTATGAAAGCTAGAGTTTTCTCACGGATTTACACTTGTGTTTTGAGGCTGGCTTTGTATTGCTGGACTGCATAAACAGAAATAGTGCCATGGGAAGTGATCTTGTTTTGAGAGGAAGTTAAAATGTAGTCTACGGTAGACTCTCTGCTAGTGATCCTATGGTACCTAGCAGCGGTTGTGATGAGCTAGGTGAAACTAAAAAAGGTGTATACCAGATGAACTGGTACAGTCAATGTTCAGATTTCCTATAGCATTATACTCTAGTATGAATTTTTAAAGAAGATCCAAGAAAGAATGTTTTCAACTCTACTGACTATTACCTGGGAGAAAATGATGGCCTAAAAATGACAATGTTTTACTTTCATTGCACCCAAGTAGTGTTACACAGAATTCAGCGTTGGAGAACCTTGGTATTTTATGAGAAAAAGTGGAGATATCAACCATTTAAAAAACAAAATGGCCACACCACACACTTTTTTTTTTTTTTTTTTTTATCAAGCTTATTTTAATCCAACAATGTGACATCCTAGAGGCAAAATCTCCGTTTTGTTTCAGGATGTAGCCAGGTTTCAGTGGCTACTAAGATGCCTGTGGGTTGCAGAATTATCCAAGCATGTACCTGGACATGTTCATTATAGAGATTTCTCAGATTAATTTAAAATAAGTGAAGACTATAGCAGTATGGGGGGGTCGAAGAGTCAACAAAATGGATTTCGTGTTGATGTAGACCAAGTAGGACCTTTGTTTGGTGTATGTTGCTGCACAGTTTTTAAACGTAAGGTTTCAGGGAGGCAAAAGTAAAGTGGTTTAGGATTGTTTTCACATCTAGGGTAGTTTTAATAAAGAAAGAGTGTGTGTTCCTTTAGGTATACACAAAAGTATAATATAGCTAGATTAGTACAAGTAAGGGGCTTAAGCATATTGTGTTTTTCAGTTAATAATTAACCAGGCATTTGCCAGAATGGCATTTGTAGTGGATAGTGTGTGGGCTAGAATACAGAGGATTACCATTATAGGTTCATAGGTAAGTACTAGGCTATCTGTCCATGGGCATTTATAAGCCTAGCCACAGAGTGATGGCTTTCGCCTCCCCATTAGATTAGTAACCTGGGCCTGTCAACAGGGCTCCTGAAGTGACACCAGGGTAGAACTTACGATTACCCATCCACTCATCAAGATTTCTCTTGAAGAGGGTCAGAGAGGAGCTCTGTCGAATATGGATTGGGATTCTATTCCAGAGTGAGGGGAGTCACTGGGACAGAAATCTATCCCTCCAGCATGTCTTGTTTATTGTTGTACATAGGTTCAAGTCGCTAGAACGAGTGGTTCTGAGGGATCTCATTTTCTTGAGGTGAAGCATATCCATTAGTTCAGGGTTTGACATGGCCCTATAGGTCAGGCATAGGTCACCTCTGAGCAGACAGTAAGCGACTGAGAAGAGCTGGAGCTTTTTTAGTCGTGCTTCATAGGGTAATTGTTTAAGGCCCTTAATCCTCTTAGTGAGGTACTTCTGTGGTCTTTCTAGCCGTTGCAGGTGTCTAGTGAGGTACATCCCAAATGGGGCATTGTACTCTATTATGGGCCTAATGAGTGAGGAGTAAAGAGGCACAATCACCTCCTTGGATCTGGATGAGAAACCCTTTGTGATCAGGTGTGCCACATAGAAGGATTTCCTGACCATTTTGGCTATGTGGTTATCAAAGGAGAGCATGCTAGCTACTTGGGTCCCCAGGTCCCCAATTACTTCTTCTGTACTTAGTGGATTCCCATCTATGCAGTAGTTTGTAGGTACTTTGTTTTTCCCCAAATGTGATTACTATGCATTTTTTGGCATTTAGCTTGAGGCCGTGACTTTGACACCAGGTGTTTGTCTCTGCAAGACCCTTTTGCAGGATGTCTGTGTCAGCTGGAGAGTCAATTATTGCACCCAATTTACAGTCATCTGCGAACTTGGTTAGCCACAGTCCCTCCGCTTTTGCCTGTACTTCGGAGAAATACATACCGAACAGGAGGGGTCCCAAGACTGAGCTGTGTGGGACTCCGCTTGTGACTGGTTTAGAGTCAGACATGGCGCCTGCCACTCTTACCGTGTGGGTTCTGTCAGAGCCAATTGGCAACCTATCTCGTGACATGGGGGTTGATATTTAAGCTGGTGCATTTGTCTATGATTCCTGAGTGTGGGATGGTGTTGAACACCTTAGCAAGGTCCAGATATGCTGTGTGGACCACCTTCCCTTCATCTATGGCCTTGGTGACCATTTCAAAGAAATCGGCCAAGTTCAGGAGGCAAGATCTGTCTTTAATATAGCAGAACTGGGTGGGGTCCAGTGTCTGGAGGTTCCCAATGTCCCTGTTAATGAGCTCCATGATAATGCGTTCCACGACTTTGCAGACCAAGCTAGTCAAGCTTATAGGGTGATAGTTCCCAGGGTCAGTTGTGGCACCACCTTTGTGGAGTGGTACGATTGTTGCTGTACGCCATTCTTTGGGTACATAGCCTGTAGAGAGGCTGAGTTTAAATAGTGATTTGAAGCTCGTGTAAGACACAACCTGGGATAGCATCTGGTCCCATTGATGCTGTGTTTTTGGCCTTTGCAAGGGCTGTCTTTACTTGTGTGTCTGAGATACCTGGAGCACCACATTCTTCTGGGATGGGTGCTAGCCCCTTTGGTGGAGGGGGGGGTGAAGTTTGCACTGAACTTCAGCCAGGATGTTGGCAAGGTCGGTTGGTTCAGTGTATTTATGGCCATTATACACT
This sequence comes from Protopterus annectens, assembly GCF_019279795.1. NCBI lineage: Eukaryota > Metazoa > Chordata > Ceratodontiformes > Protopteridae > Protopterus > Protopterus annectens. The sequence goes on along the minus strand of NC_056737.1, from coordinate 1,582,752,466 downwards.
AGCTCGGAGCATATCTGAGAGTTTGCTCCTACACTCTTGACATGGTTAAAGAAGGCATTGTGGTTATCCTTAAAGTCATTGGCTATTTTTCTTTCGAAGTTGGCCTTGGATGATTTAATGAGGGAGCGCAGTTTTTTTACTGATGTTAATCAGAGATGCCTTCTTATTTTGGGATTTTGTTCCAACTTGCAGGAGTTTCCTCCTTCTGTTGTAAAATTTATTTATGGCCGGGGTCCACCAGACTGGCTTCCTCTTTGAGGAGTTGGTTTTGGTTTTACTTGGGATGGCTCGGTCCATGCATTTTTGAAGGTGTTCATAGAATGCACTTGTAAAGGATTCTGCCAATGGGTCATCATTTTCCATTTGATTGGGAGCTTTGAAACTTCCCACCTCGGTCTTGAGGAGTGTGAAGTTGGCTTTAGAGAAGTTTTTTACCTTGATTTCCTTGACTGGGGGGGGGGGGGGGGTCGGGATGTGAACATCCAGTGTGATTAGTTTGTGATCTGATCTTACCAATGACGAGTTTACCTCAGGTGTGGAACATAGGTTCCCCACCAGGTCCAGTATGTTGTCACCTCTTGTGGGAGTGGTGACCAGCTGTTCAAGGGCGTTTGAGTTTATAAACTCAAGAAAGCATTGGGCTAGGACGTTTGAGCTTGAGTAGTTTTCCCAGTCAATGTTTGGATAGCTGAAGTCACCCAGTAGCATGGTGTTGGGTAGAATCTTCATACTTTCTAATGTTCTCAGGAATGCTGCATGAGGGTCCTGAGACAAGGTGGGAGATCTGTAGCAAGCTATAAATTGAACAGTCAATTTACCCGCTGTCAATTGCACTTGGATGGTCTCCGATTCAGCGTGCTGTGCTACTAACCTAGAGGCGTGGGTGTTCTTGATGAATATGGACACACCCCCTCCTTTTGAGTGTCGGTCCTGGTTTTAGGACCTAAAGGTATGGTAGGAGTTATAGCCTGGTAGTGCTGGGGTGCTCTCTGGAGCCTTGAACCAGGTTTCTGTCACTGCACATACGTCGATTTCTTCCATACTAAGGAGAGCATTGAGTGTGTGCATTTTGAGGTTTAGACTTCTGGTGTTGAGCAGCATTACCCTCAGGTTTTTGTTTATTATTGTTATTTATAGGTTCATACTAGGCCATCTGCCCTAGGGCATTTATAAGCCTAGCCAGAGTATGTTTGGCTTTCGCCACCCATTTTAAATTAAATTTTGCTATGCCCTTTTTCGAGGTTAGTATACTGTGCCTCTGTCTAACAGTGACACAGAAGTGATACCCGGGGTACACCTACGATCTCCCATCCACTCATCAAGATTCCTCTTGAAGATGGTCAATGAGGGACTCTGCCTAACCTGGACTGGGATTTTATTCCAGAGTGAAGGGAGCCTCTGGGTTATGAATCTGTCCCTCCAGCACGTCCTATCTATTTCAGTGCTGAGGTTTAAGTCTCTCGAGCGTGTAGCTCGATGGGATTTGGATTTTTTGAGGTGCAGCATGTCCCTTAATTCCGGGTTGGACATGGCCTTATACGTCAGGCACAGGTCACCTCTGAGCAGGCGGTATGCCACTGAGTAGAGCTGGAGTTTCTTTAACCGGGCAGCATATGGCATCTGTTTGAGCCCTTTGATCCTCTTGGTGAGATACTTTTGGGGTCTTTCCAGTTGCTGCAGGTGTTTGGTAAGGTACATCCCAAAAGGGGCATTGTACTCAATTATGGGCCTGATGAGGGATGAGTAAAGAGGCACGATGACCTCCCCTAATCTAGATGCAAATCCCTTCATGATTAGGTGGGCTATATAAAATGTTTTTCTAACCACTTTGGCCACGTGGTTGTCAAATGAGAGATTGCTATCAACTTGGGTCCCCAGGTCCCTAATTACTTCTTCTGTACTTAATGGATTACCACCTATGTGGTAATTTGTGGGCACTTTGTTTTTGCCAAAGGGGATGACTATACACTTTTTGGCGTTTAGCTTGAGGCCATGGCTCTGGCACCAATTGTCTGTTTCTATGAGGTCCTTTTGGAGGATGCTTGTGTCGGCTGGAGAGTCGATTATGGCGCCCAGTTTGCAGTCATCTGCAAACTTGGTCAGCCACAGTCCTTCCGTGTTGGCCTGTACCTCCGAGAAATATATACCAAACAAGAGAGGTCCCAGGACTGAGCCTTGTGGGACGCCACTTGTAACTGGTTTGGAGTCTGACATGGCCCCAGCAATTCTAACCATGTGGGTTCTGTCCTTGAGCCAGTTTGCAACCCATCTAGTGACATAGGGGTTTATATTTAAGTTGGTGAGCTCATCTATAATGCCCGAGTGGGGTATTGTATCGAAGGCTTTTGCGAGGTCCAGATAGGCTGTGTGGACCACCTTCCCTTCGTCAATGGCCTTGGTGACTGTTTCAAAGAAGTCAACCAGGTTTAAGAGGCAGGATCTGCCCTTAAAGCTGAACTGGGTAGGATCCAGTGTCTGTAGGTCCCAAATATCTTTATTTATGAGGTCCATGATGACCTTTCCATAGCTTTGCAGACCAAGCTAGTCAGGCTTATGGGGCGATAGTTTCCAGGGTCCGTTGAGGCACCACCTTTGTGGAGAGGGACCACTGTTACTGTACGCCACTCTTTGGGTACATATCCTGTAGTAAGGCTGAGATTGAACAGTAGTTTTATGTTTGGGTTTAGCTCGTCTTGGAGTTCATGTAGGACGCAGCCTGAGACACCATCTGGTCCCATTGATGCGGTGTTTTTTTGCTTTGGAGAGGGCGGCTCCCACCTGAGCATCTGAGATGTCAGGGGGGCAGCACTCTGCTGGGATAGATATTTGCCCTTTTGGTGGTGGGGGGGGAGAAGTTTGCGCTGAACCTGTCAGCTAGGATGTTGGCAATGTCTGTGGGCTCGGTGTATTTTTTGTCATTTTGGTCTAATGCTGAGCATATCTGGGAATTCCCACGCAGGTTCCTAACACAACTAAAGAAAGCCTTGTGATTATCCTTAGTGTCCTGTGCAATTTTTCCCTCGAAGCTGGCCTTTGACGATTTTATGAGTGCCCTTAGTTTTTTGCTAATACTGATCAGAGATGCCTTCCCTTTTTGGGATTTTGCTCTATCATGTAGTAGCTTCCTCCTTCTATTGTATAGTTTGTTTATGGCTGGGGTCCACCAGACAGGTAGTCTGCCTTTGGAGGATTGGGTCTTGGTTTTATTTGGGATTGCATGATCCATGCATTCCTGAAGGTGTTCATAGAATGCATTTATAAAGGATTCTGTGGTCTGGGCCGTATTTTCCACAGGCCCGGGGGCTTTGAAGGATTCCACCTCGGTTTTGAGGAGTGTGAAATTTGCTTTAGAGAAGTTTTTCACTGTGGTTTTCTGGGCAGGGGTGGGGTCGGGATGTGAATATCCAGTGAGATCAGTTTATGGTCTGATCTTACCAGTGAGGATACACTTCTGGTCTGGAGCATAGAGTCCCCATGTTGGTGATGATCAGGTCCAGTATGTTTTCCCTCTTGTGGGAGTGGTAACAAGTTGTTCCATAGCATTTGAGTTTATGAATTCTAGGAACCTTTGGGCAAGGGTGTTGGAGCTAGAGTAATGCTCCCAGTCTATGTTTGGGTAGTTGAAGTCGCCCAATATAATGGTGTTCGGAGAGACCTTCATATTTTCCAGTGTTTTCAGGAAGGCCGAGTGGGGTTCCTGGGTTTGGGAGGGTGGTCTGTAGCAGGCTATAAACTGGAAGGCAGTTTTACCCACTGTTAGTTGCACATGCATAGTCTCTGATGCTTCGTGCTTTGCCACCAACCTGGAGGTGTGGGTATCTTTGATGAATATCGATACTCCCCCTCCTTTTGTGGTTCGGTCCAAGTTTTGGGGCCGAAAAGCATGGTATGAGGTATAACCTGGTAGTGCTGGGGTGCTCTCGGGAGTCCTGAACCAGGTTTCTGTTACTGCACAGATATCGATGTTCTCCATGCTAAGAAGAGTTTTGAGTGCGTGCATCTTGAGGTTTAGACTTCTGGCGTTGAGTAGCATTACTCAGTTTCTTATCCCTTGTGATACCTATGGAGGTGGGTTTGTCTTTTGAGCCTTGCCTAAAAAAGGCACTATGGGGGTAGCAACAGCCTTTGCCAATATCCGAAAGCCCAGCGGTGACAGGTGCAAGCCGTCCCTAGCAAAGCATCGTGGCTTGTCGTGCATATCATCCCAAGCCGACAGGCATTGGTGAGGGTAAGATGCTACTCAAGGTCAGGGTCATACCAGCCTGGGCTACATGCTCAGAGAGCTCTTCTAGGTCTCATGTAGTCCAGGGAGGTACGTCTCAGGTCATTCACACCAGCATGGACAATGACTGGAGTAATATTTGTACTTGCCTTGGAGTGACCTGAGTGCTTGTGTTATGTGGCGGATCCTAGCGCCAGACAGGCTGCTCACCGTGACCTTCTCCTTGTTCAGCCTGGTGAGCGGGACGTCAGTGTGCCTGACGATAGAGTCACCTATTACAAGTGTATCAGGTGTGTTGTTTAGCCTTAAGGGCTGTGACACTGGCTTTGTGAGATGTGTTGCACGTGTTTTGTTTTGGGGTAGCGGTTGCTTGGGTGTCTGCTTTGGAGGTCTCTGCTGCTTAGGCAGATCTTTATTTAGAGCCTCCGAGTATGTTTTTGTGTGATTATGTGTTTGGTTTGCTGTCGTGGTAGGTCTATGTGAGACTGGAATTGTAGTGAGTGTGGTTTCCTTCTCCTCCTGACTGGTTATGCCAGTACTGAGTTGAGAGAGCTTAGCCTCCAGTTTGGCTATATGGTCGCATCTCTCATGTGTTGGAATTTGTTGGGAGGAGGAGAGGGTTGTCTGTGTACATGAGGCAGTTGTAACATTGCCTCAAGATTCCCATATTCACCAGCTGGACCAGAGAGTAGATGAACAACTGACCTTTGGACATGCTAGAATAATATTGGGAATTCCTTTATAATTGAAAACAAGGGCCAATGGGGAGTGAGGGTGGTGTAGTGCTTTTAATTTTTAGTGCTGACTTATAATTGCTTTAGTGAGCAAGTGCCAGGTAACAAGTGCAATGTGTTACAGGTAACTTAAATGCAAAAACGACAAACAGTAACTTTCTTTCAAGCGAAGCAAGGAAATAAGTACAGTAAGCAATGCAGATATCACTAGGGATCCACAGAAGCGCTGAGAAGCCGCGTTTTAGGTGGAATTAACGTTCCAGGGAAATAAGCATACAAACAAAGCTAGATTCAGCAGGCCTGGATCTAGTCTATGCTACAGCAGGCCTGGATCTAGTCTATGCTACAGCAAACAAGGTGTACCAATTTCAGTTAAGAAGCAATTCAGATATGCATGCACTATAAGCCTTCAACCAGAAATTCCCAGCTCAGAAGGGCAGAGTCCAGCCTCTCCTGCCACAAGAGTGCAGACCACGAACCCTCTTAATGTAAAATAACTGGCCTGAAAGCCCAAGTGCTTAAACCAGAATTAATACACTTTTAGAATAACAGACACTGAGCCCTCAATCAGCAGTTCCCAACTTAGAAGGATGTAAGCTACCTGTTCTGCCACTACAGTGCAGACCACAAACCCTCTCAATGTAAAACAACTGGTCTGAAGCCCAAGTGTTTAAACTACAAGGCTTAGAATGAGTTACACCAAGCAGTAATAAATACAATTGAGAACTTTTAAGATGACGCAAAAACACAAGTACAGTAAAAGCAGATGAATTTTTTTTTTTTTATGGAGGCGGGTTTGTCTTTTGAGCCTTGCCTAAAAAAAGGCAGTATTGGGGCGGCAAGAGTCTCTGCCAGTATTCGAAAGCCCATGGGCGACAGGTGCAAGCAGTCTCTGGCGAAGCAACGTGGCTTGTCAAGCATGTCTTCCCAGGCTGACAAGTACTGGATCCCCTTTGAATGACACCAGTAGTTTAACCAATTGTTGAAACTGATTTCTTCGTACGCTGGCATCATTTTGAGTGAGGGCAGGATGCTACTCAGAGTCATACCAGTCTGGGCTACATGGTCAGAGAGCTCCTCCATGTCTCTTTTCATGTAGTCCAGGGAGGTACGTCTCAGGTCATTTACGCCATGTACAATGACAGAGTCATATTTGTACTTGTTGTGGAGTGACCCGAGTGCATGTGTTGTGGCGGATTCTGGCACCCGACAGGCAGCTTACGGTAACCTTCTCCTTGTTCAGTCTAGTGAGTGGGACGTCTGTGTGCCTGATGATAGAATCACCGATTACTAGTGTGTTAGGTGTGTTATTTAACCTTAGGGGCTGTTTTTTGCTTGGCACACTAACGTTGTGATGTATGTGTTACCTGGTTTCTGTTGTGGGGTGGGGGTTTGCTTGGGTGTATGCTTAGGCAGGTTCTTATTTAGAGCCTCAGGAGTATGTTTTTGCATGTTTCTGAGAGTTGTTTTCTGGTGCAGCTATGGCTGGTTTATGCGAGTCTGGTAATGTGGTGCTAGTGTTACCCTTCTCCTTGTAACTGGTTGATCCAGTCGTGGGTTGAGAGAGCTTAGCCTCCAGTTTTGGCTGTGTAGCTGCATCTCTCACATATGTTTGCGTTGGTTGGGAGGAGGAAGGGGTTGTCTGTGTACATGAGGCAATTGTAACATTGCCTCAAGATGCCCAGATTCACCAGCTGGACCGGAGAGCACACCTGAAGCTGTCCCTTGAACATGCCTGACTATATGGTTGGGACTGTATCGTTGATTGGATAAGTAAAGAGCCTTATACTTCCTGAGTATAGGGATGAAGTGCAAGCTCTAAGCTAGTGCTAGTTTTAATAAGTACCGGTCTTAAATTGCCTTATTTCTAGTGCTGGGTTGAATGGTAAGAACACCTAACCAAACTATATTTGACATTTGTTTACCAGGGTGGTCTGACTGGGTTTAGAGAACCAGTTTTCAGCAGAGGCCCAGGGAGAAAAAGCTCTGCATAAAGTACAATACAAATACAGTATAATCCAATACAGTCCAGATGACATTAGAAATATTACACAAAAATTAGTTGAAGAACAAACTGTTAAATGTTACAATATATACTACGCATCTAGACAATTCTATAGCTAAATCATTATAAATAATAGTCACGATTTTCTGCTTGAGATTATGCTTCTACAGGCAATGCCACAGTCTTTATTCGTGGGAATTTTATTTTGATTTTTTTTTCACTAACATCAAAAAAGTAGCAAGTTTACCATACCGCGTAAGATAAAACTAATCTAAAACCACACCTTCTAAAGTTTCTCTTCAAATAAACCACTTACTAGAAATTAACTAGATGCCAAGTGCCAACAACAATGTAAATGGAAAGTAAACAATCACGACAATTTGATCCTAAAAAGAACAAACACCAAATTCTCCTACGGAATATCATGCAATGCACTCCCAAAGAGAATACTACCATAAGCCAGATCCCTTACCATTAGGGTTACCACCTGTCCCACTTTGCGAGGGACAGTCCCTCTTTGGGCAGTTGTGTCCTGACAAAAATTGTAAAAATGGCAAATGTCCTGAGATTTTAGGACAAAATGATTTCTTATATTTTGTGTAATAGTTGCATAAAACAGTTATTCTGTATCTAAAATACCTAGATGTCATAAGAAACAGAATAAGCAACTAAAATGCTACAAGAATAAGCTTTCATTTAGGCAAAAAAGTTAAGTTCTAACCTTTGTACTGACCGTGGGTATGTGTCGGCCTGTAAAATCTGATGTTTGTACAAAAAATGTCCCACTTTGGCCATTTGAAGAGGTGGCAACCCTACTTACCATATGTCAATTAGAAAACAAATTCTAGTCTCAAAACACATCTACAACTGAAGAACACACCGAGTACAGAAATAAAATAATTTAAAAGTTAAAAAATGTCTCTGGGCCTGTGAATTATGTTGAGCACATCATTTCCCACTCACCTCGGGATACGAGCATCTCTCCGGATCACTTGCCCCGAGCACCGCACAAGCGTCACTTTCCAACTGTTCATTTTCCTCCAAAACATCTACTAGAGAGAGAACAGTGTTATCTGAATAACTATCTTCGCAAGAGGGCTTTAAACTGTCTTTATTTACCGCCATGACCAAAATACAAAGGATTAGTTCCGGAGCAAACGATAGCCCTTACACCCTACCGTACAAGGAAGTCGCTAAGCAACCGGCTTTGGTTAAACCTTAGTGTTATCACTTAAACGACCCGGGTGAACTTTTTCAAAACGACCTTTAACGTTTCCGTTAGTCTTGAGGT
>NC_056737.1:1582713545-1582743714 GCF_019279795.1 Protopterus annectens | reverse complement strand
GTGCATGGACCCCCTATAGGGGCCATGCCACTACCCCTCCCAACCTGTGCAAATGATATAAATGTAGCCTGCCCTCCCCTTGAGTATTATGAGTTAACTAATGTCTGATGGACAGCATGACCAGCCTATGCACTGTACTGCATAAGTTGGATGGCTATATGCATGCATTACTTTTTTTTCTCTGTTTGCCCTTCCATGGCCAATAGTTGTAAACCAGATGCTGTCTCTTTGCCAGCACCACAACATATTGCACCCATCTGTATCTTGCATAGGAGCCAGCTGCAGCTATATCCTCCTTTGTCTCTTCACCTGGCTCTTCTTCTGCAGCAGGCATACAGATATCAGCCAATTCTATGGTCTTTCCTTGCTGTATCTGTTTGTGTAACACCATATTATATAGCATAGGGTACACCACAAATAGCCTGTGGCATGTTTCTAAAGTGTACTGCTCTGCACTGCTAGATGTATCCAGGCTGTGGAAGCCAGACTTCAGCACTGGAAACACATATTCACTGATGCTTCTTGTCTGCACCTGTACTGTATTGCATATTCTCTCTGCCTCTGTCTGGAGGCTGTGGATGGGAGTCATCAGCCATGGCATATAGGCATATGCAGCATCACCTGTAATATAACAGGAAACATGTCAGTAGTTCTCCTATCTATATTTGTGTTACTGGATCATCATGGGCTCTAGGGTATGTAAGGTATGTACCTGCCATGTAAATTACCTTGTGAAAAGTTTGCATTCATGAAACACTGGTACTGGTCACACATATGTCAGGTGTGGAAGTCATGGCAACTACCTGCATGGAAAACAGACACATTCTAGTAATACCCTGTACATTGCACTCCACCTGCCCATTAATGGAGTGGAAACACTTTTGGTTGGTATGCCGAACACCAAATGCACCAGGTAGGGCCTTCATGACAATGTGGCTGCAATCACTGGCCCACAGAACATCCGGGAATTGGGCTATATCATAGAAATACCACATGGCAGTATTTCATTCCTCTTCTGTCTGTTGGAATAACAAGTAGTTCTCCACATGCATGAGTATCACATGCATGTGGAGAACTACTTGCTATCTACATGCATGAGTATCACATCTAGGAGCTGCTGCAGGATTCAAAAGGCTGAGGCCTTCAAAACTCCTAGCATGTCCCCAGATAGACACTGCAAGGTGTGCAGAACAAAAATAGTTAATGCTACACAAAGCTTCATGTCCACTCGAATAAGCATTCCATACATTTGTCTTAATCTCAGGTGAGGATAGCACCAATTAACCAGCTCCTGTATGATATCTCTGTTCACAGGATAACAGTTAAGTATGTACCAGTCATGGACACTGGGATGACAATAGAAAATATCATGGAAACTGGCTTCCAAAGCTAATACTAACCTATTCTAAGTGGCTAAAGTAGATGCTTCTCCTAGCATCTTTGTACAAGTGATAACTCTGTTCAAAAACAAATACTGTTATACAGAAAAGCTGATCATGGCTTTTTATCTGCCTATTTTCTTAAGCTTTTGAATTGAACTCCCATGTCTTTCATAATTTGCATACTTAGTAAGTGTCATTAATGTGCTGATTCCGATTTGAATGACATTATTTGGTTATTTGCATGCAGTACATACTGCAGTGTTTTCCCTGGTAGCATTAGATTGCACTGTGTGTCTCTCAATCACTCTCCATACACACCACGGATCACCCCACATGTTCACTTAATGTAGTACTCTGGTACTTTTCTGATCACTCCTCATAACTAAATGTTTCTCAAGGGTGGTAGTTTTGTCACACAGTGGCTGTCTGTTGTGGCACTGCAGAAGAAACACAGGTTGTGTGAGAATTCAGTGTACTTTTTATTGAAAAAGTGAGTTGCTAATGTGATATTTGATAGTAGAATTCTAATCTGTAAACAAAGATCTGTTCCCCACACATACCACTCTGTTATAGTTTACTGGCTGGAAATTAAATTTACAGTTTTCAGTCAGTGATATGTTGTTGCTCTAAAACATTAGCAGATTTGCCAAAATTTCACCTGTTTTTCATAACGCAAACAATACTTGCTTACAACTTCACATTTCATCCACCATGCTTGTTATTAGGTATGAGCAAGTACATATTCTTGTGCAAGTGCAGCTAAAGGTTTTTCAGCTTATATGCAGTTAGCATTGTCATCTCACAGCAAGAGGTTCCCTGGTTTGAGTCTCAGCTGGAGTGCCTTCTGTGTGAAGTATGCATGTGTTCAAGTGGGTTTCCTCCGAATGCTCTGGTTTCCTCCCACATTCCAAAGACATGCAGTAGGTTGATTAGACACTAAACTGGCTGTAGGTTGAGTGTACATGTGTATGTGGTGTGAAAGAACTACTACGGCAGGGCTACCCAGTGGTGTAAACCTTGGCTCTAGATGTCTAGATGATAGTAACTACTGAAGTGACACCCCAACCCCTTGTGAAAAAATGGGAAAATGTTTTGTGGATGAATAGATGGATGTGAAGATAAGACAGACCCGAATGGTATAATAACCTAATGCCAAAATGAATTCTCTGAGATAATACAATCTCTCTGTTTCAGCACAAATCAAACAAACATCAGATATGTGATCAAACATTAGAGTGTCACTCTCAAATAATTAAGCTTGGCATTCCTTGTATATTATACAAAGCATACTGGCAGACTCAGTGTTGTTTATTTGCAGCCTAATTTGATAGCCATGTTCTAAGCATCCAGAGGAACATATAATTTATCCCATTTCACATCATCTTGTAATTTCGTTCAGTTGTAATTTTGTTCAGCTACACTGCTGTGTAGTTCTGAATGACAACAAAGTTTTCTTTGACTTTGACTTTGATCATCTACATCCCAAAGTGTGGACGGCAAATAATTAGAATGGATACCTTTTCTATAGGTGAGAGTAGCTCCTTTTAACAACTTGCTTTATCCTTCAGCTATCCCTCACCAGTGCTCAGGACTCTTTCCATAATGGCTACCAGTTTGGCTTTAGGTAAAGAGCTTTTACAGCACTTCTGACTGTGTTCCACAAAATGAGCAGGTTTGCTGCTGTTTCTGAAGAGATAACTCACCAGTCGCTTGTGTATAGTTTGAAAAAAAAAGCCAGTGTATTACTTTATAATTCTGTGGGTAAATAATATTAATGCTGCAACTACTCGTATCTTAAGATCAAGTCATCTTCTGCTTTACTTAAAGAACTGTTAATTATGCTGCGTTAGTGTGTGTGTGTGTGTGTGTGTGTGTGTGTGTGTGTGTGTGTGTGTGTGTGTGTAAGTATATACCTTAGTGTTTTTTGAAAAGTTGTTAATCTTGATGATGTAACCCTCAATGTTAATGTCATTCTTTTTTCTAATTTGAATGTGATCTTTGTATTTTTGCTGGAGCTTTTCTCCCCGGGCCTCTACTGAAAATGGACATGTATCCAGTTAGACTAGCTCGGTCAACAAATGTAAAATAAAATAAAAATAAAATAAAATAAATATATATGTGCATGCACTGGGCATAGTATTTCCATTAGGTTTCAAGTGTTTTATGTATGATGTGCAAATTTTGCAAAGATCTACCATATAATGAAGTAGGCAAAAATGGTGGATTTTGTTCACAAAATAACATTATTCAGTTAATGGTTTATGACGGCTTGCAATTTGAAATGATGAATAAAAGTCTCTTTTTTATAATACACTGCTTATACTGGGAGGGCATTCAAGTTGTGCAGTATCCAACTTTTACCACAAGATGGCAGCCCATAATTTAAAATAATTTGATTTTCATTCATCATTAATGCCTCAGTTGACATTTGTGTGTATTTCTTTATACTCCTTACTTTTTGAATACCTTTATTTCATTTTTAAAGCCAGCTTTTGTTTTTTGATCTGCAGTATTCTAATTTTTTTTCCCCTTACCACAACGTGTTTAACTGTCCTAATTTTACTGCTTGCTGCTGCCCTACAGTTGTTACACCTTTACTGTACACATTAATCATCTGTTTTCATATATTTTTATTTTTCTTCTTCTCTTGTTTTGTTTGCATATTTCAATTCCAGTAATTTTACAAGTCAGAATTCAGTTACATAGTAGTAGAAATACAGTAATATTTAGGTATGTCTTGTTGCAAGAGAATATTCAGTGTTACAACAAAATACATTGGGAGGGTGGTCCAATGGTTAAGGTGTTTGCCTTACAAACAGAAGGTGCAGTGTTTGAGTCTCATAAGGGAGAATTGGCAAGGCTTAAAATGGCTTGCAAGGGCAGGTAGCCTAGTACTAATCTATAAACCTATATAGGTAAACTCTATATACAACAACTACTACAGAAAATCAACTTCTGATTAAGATTTATGCCAGAGTTTACATACTATCTATAGCTACTACATATGAGGTTTAGATTAAACACAAACTCACGGAAGGATATGTCTTATGCCCTTTCCAGTTTACATTCACAATAATTTGTGTTTTCTCATCTATCTATTCTTTTAAAATATGATTGCTTACTTTGATTATTCATTATCAATTTTTGGGCTGATATATACTTTATTGCCATACTTCTGTAGCCCTCCCATGACAGTTTGGTTCTTTCTAACCAGTTCTGAGTAATGTATAATTTTACTAGAGAGAAGAGGGTAATTTGAATATGCGGATTACGTTTGGGTAACTCTTGAGTGGTGATATGCAAAATTGCAAATTCCCATGGTAATGTGGATTTTTTATATCCCATCTTCTCTAGTCTGACTCCCAGTGAGCACCATAATTTATAAGTACATTTACAGCTCCAGAAGAAATGGAATAGGTCTGCTATTTGTGAGTAGCAGCAAGGACAGTTTGGTGAAACTTCTGAGTTGAAATTGTTGAGTATTTCTGGGGTAAAGTAAGCATTATTGGTTATCATTAATTGATTATACATGAATCTCTTAAAAGGGATTAATTTTAATGTTTTTTCGATAGACTTAGATTTTTGCTTTTCGGTAATTTCTTTGAGCTTTTCAATCCAGTATTTTGAATACAAAATAGATGGCTGATATTTAAGGGATACTATACATAGTCTAACTTTAAGTTAGTATACAAATATACTCCGCATAGCTTCAGTATTGTTGCTCAGATGACAGAAACAGGTGCAAAAGGCGACATAACATAAGACTGTCTGCAGTATATTTTAATACTTACACGATACATGGGCCTACAGCTGGAGAGGTATGAGAATAAGTCAGCCCCATCAGTGTAAAGGGGATTCAAGCATCTGCCCCATGTAGTATTCCTACTCATTTATTGGGATAGCATTTGAAAAGACCAGGATATTTAAAGTGACAACTGCTTTGAGGAGTGCAGCAGAAGGCACGTGTGACATAATGTCAAATACTCATCTTGTCAAGAGTGACGTTTCAGAGTCATTTTCAATCAACAATTATCTAATCAACTAGCATCAGGAAAGGGTTTTGTTTGCATGACCAATTGCTAGCATACCAATCATGCAGCTGCCTTAGCATATACAAGTAAGGGGTGTGGGAGCCCCCATATAACTGCAGTTTTTAAGTATCTTCTAGTTGTTTCATTTTTTTTTCACTGATTGCATATATAAGGTTATTTTGTTTGCATATACAGCTGGGTTTGTATGGAAGAGTCAGCATTTAACATTTTCATAGTCAGTTTTACTATGTGAATGTCAGTGTCAATGTTTTCAAGTTTCATTGTCAAGATTTGCTTACATAATCAACAGAAGGTCTCAGCACTTAGAGAGTTATGATTTACTTACTTATTGAGCATCTGAAAGACCATCCATGGACCAAAGTCACTGTCTACAGGTGAGAAAATCACTGTCTTCATGTCATGAAGGGTTGTCATAATTCCCAACCTTATCTAGTGCTTCAGATCCCTGTAGATTTTACTGGAAATATCCGCCTGAGAGACTCTGTTTTCAATGAAGCTCTGGGGAGAAAATGTCCAAACATATACAAAATATGCAGTTATTCATAAATGGAACATACATGTGTGAGATGCATTCTTAATTATGTATACAGACATGTTCATAGGTAAGTACTAGGCTAACTGCCCTTGTGGGCCATTTTAAGTTTAGCAAATTTCTCCTTCAAAGATGAGAATCAGACCCTGTATCTTGTGTCTCTGAGGTAAACACCTTAACTATTATATCAAACCCCAGCCTTCCTAATTGAGAAATCCAATTTAGCCCATTTTATATCTACTTACTAGTCAACAAACAATTTGCAGTATATGCAGATACAATACAACTCCAGGTGAGCAAAACCTTTAACGCTGTTTACTTGGGCAAGCATGAAAAATAATCCATCAAGGTTACTTTTGTTTCTTGTTCTGGTTTCTAGCCATGTTCCCTCTCTTGGCAGTGAGTTTATAATTGTTTAGAAGTGCATACAGTTTTTCCAGTATTTTTGATAATGGGGACAATAAGGCTATAGGTGTATAACTGCTTCAAACCAGTCATGGCTTTTTACAGGGGTAAAAATGAAAGTTATTTTTGTAATAAAACACATGAATGAGTAAACATGTTCATTATTGAAAGAAATTCCATCTGTACTACACAGTTTATAAACAAAAGGATTGTGTCTAGAATTAGGGATGTCATTATCCCCCTTTACTCAGCCCTAATTAGACCAATCATTGAGTATAATGCCCCCTTTAGCATGTGTCTGTCCAGACATGCAACAACTAGAACATCCATGGAGATACATTCCTAAAATGATGCAAGGCCTGAGCAACATGTCCTACTTGGATCAATACAAAGACCTGTCACTATACTCAGCATCCTCCAGACTACAAAGAGGTGACCTGTGTCTGCCTTATAAGACATCCTCCAGCCTAATACTGATGGATTTACTGCACATTGGCAAGTAAACTGGCATCAGAAATATTTATTTATTTAGCATTTGTTAACTGGGTTGGTCCAGCTGGGTAAGAATTTACCCTTTTTCAGTGGAGACCCAGGGGGAAAAGCCCCAAACAGACATACAAGTAGAGACAAGTTTACAATAATACAGAGCAAAACAATGTCATGAATACAATGGATAAGAAAAAAATAATGTACTCCATGGAATTAAACATAGCTATATACAAAAATATAATAAGGGTGTAAAAGGAAAAACAATGATAATAAACCCAAGAGGAATGCAGTAAGGGAATTAAGGTTATAGGTAATCATTTGAAAGTAATATGGCATTATTAGATTAGAGGCTAGAAGGAGAAACTGTGTAAGTGCAGGGGGCTTCAGATCTGAGGAAGAAACTAGTGCAAGAGTAAAACAAAAGAGAAACATGTATGTACAAGGGACCTCAGATCAGAGGAAGAGATGGTGCAGAAGAAGAAAGTGGTAGAGGAGAGATGTAGTGATCTAGAGGGAGGGTGTAAAGGAGAGAGCATATAGATATAGTAAGTTATAGAAATAGGAAAGGTCTTATAGATCAGACATAGTGGTAAAGTGGGAATAGGGAGAGGGAGGGGTTAAGTATGGTGGTTGCAGGTACATATAGGGTTGTTATGGAGATGCAGTATCAGGTCATGTTTGAAGTTAGAAAGGGAGGTATGGCTTCTGATTTGGAGTGGAAGATTGTTCCAGATAAGGGAAATGGAGTGTTTATAGAGTCAAAGGATCTAAACCTCTTCTACATCATTGACTGAACAGTTTGGGGGGACAGGTATATTTCACAGAGGATACTGCTGCTCTGGAACAGATTCCCATTCACATAAAAAAAAGTTCATCCCTGTCCATATTCAAGTACAAATTGGATCTATGGATGGGAAAAAGAAAATTTACCCAAGAACTCCTTCCTGAAATACTAACGGACAAAGGCTAAATGCTTTATCCATGTATGGGGTCCCTCTCATATTATATATAGTCTCATTCCAGTTATTCTCATTAGGGGTAATATATAATTATCAACCATGCACAAAGGTGGGCCAACTACGGACCCGTAAGTCTCACTACGCATATATGCAAAGCCATGGAAAGAATTACCACGGAAATGATCAATAATAACATAGGAAACCTTCAGACACTGGACCCACCCAGTTTGGTTTCATCAAGGGCAATCATGCCTACTCAGCCTGGTGGACTTGAGATGGTCACCAAAGCAATGGATGAGGACAAAATGGTTCACTCTGCCTGCCTTGACTTGACCAAGGCACTTAACACAACACCCCCACTCTGGGATTGCTGAATAACTCAAGAGGTTAGCAATAAGCCCTCATGTCCCCTAGTGGATAGCCAGCTGGCTCCTAGATAGGACCCAGGAAGTTAGAACTGGGAAGGTCATTTCTACAAAGAGGCCAGTCACAAACACATTCTCTCAGGGATTGATTCTGGGACCGCTGCTTTTTGGCATTTACTTCTCTTAAGTCAAGGCCAATGTCAATGGCCTCAAGCTAACTAAATTTGCAGATGATTGTAAATTAGGAGCTGTCACTGAATCCCACACTGAGACAAATGTTCTGCAGGAAGGGCTGACACAGATAAAGAACTGGTGTCAGAGCCATGGACTAAAGCTAAATGCCAAAAAAATGCATAATAGTATCCTTTGGGAAGTCATCCACCCTGGTAACCATCATATTGACAAAACACCCCTAAGAGTTGACCCAGTAGTCAGTGATCTGGGGACAAACATAGACAGTAATCTAGCCTTTGACCATCACATATCTAAAGTAGTGAGGAAATCATTTTATGTTGTGCAACTTATAAACAAAGGTATTGTCATTGTTCCACTGTATTTGGCATTTATCAGATGTATCATTGAGTACAATGCTCACTTCAGTATGTACCTAAACAGGCACATCCAACAACTGGAACATCCACAGAGATTTCTCACTAAAAGAATACAGGGCGTTAGTAATATGTCCTATGCAGACTACATCAAGGCACTATGCCTATATTCTGTCTTCTACAGGCTGTTGAGGGGAGATCTATGCCTGACATATAAGGCATTGTCAGACCCCACCCTGATGGCCCTCCTGCATATCTGTGAAACAAACAGCACCAGAATTACCCATTCTAAAGACTTGAACCTTACCTGTGATATAAATAGGACCTGCTAGATGTGCAGGTATGTATCCCAGGGACTACCCCTTCTCTGGAACAGGCTTCACATCCATGTGAAGCAGAGTTCCTCCTTAACCTAGTTCAATTGTAACTTGGACAATTGGATGTGGAATAGGAAATTCATCCCAAGTTTGGTATCTCCGGTTTTGGTGCTCCTGCTTTCACCCTACATAACTCCCCCCACTAAACTCTTCATACTACTGCTTTACTATACTATCTAGCTTAATCTTAGCTTAATCTAATTTCTCATATACTCTCAAGCTTCATCTAATTTCTCCAAGAACCTGAACTAGCAGACTTAAATAAACTCCATATTTGTAAATATTGTAAAAATCCGAAAAAAAAAAAAAAATCAGTTTTTGTTATATACTGTCTCACAATGAATATTACCATTTTTCCTTTGAATGTATGTAATTCCACTGAATGTATGAACCATACTACTGTATCTCATCTCCAAAATTATGTAACCTTTCTCATTGTTTTGTAACCCTTATCATACTACTATTGTACATGGAGCTTTTCTCCCCGGGCCTCCACTGAAAATGGGCACTTCTTGGCCCAGTGGACTTCCCTGGTAATCAAACTGAAATAAAAATAAATAAATAATGTCTGTAATGAACACAGCCAGCCTGTAAATGGTTCATCTCCAAGGCCCCTGCTTGTAAATGTTTCATTTCTCAAGTGTACCAGAACTTGTCAGAGATTTGGGATGCATGGCTAGGCTTAACAAGGCCCTAGTGGTCAATAGCCTAGCAAACACCTATGAACCTATGGGATAGGTAAGGCCAGTCTTTAACCTAATGGGTAAAGATAATCTCTAATTTCTTGAGTTTTCTTAAGTCTAGGGTAAGGCCAATCTCTAACCAAATGGGTAAAGATAATCTCTAATTTCTTGAATTTTCTTAAGTCTAGGGTAAGGCCAATCTCTAACCAAATGGGTAAAGATAATCTCTAATTTCTTGAATTTTCTTAAGTCTAGGGTAAGGCCAATCTCTAACCAAATGGGACAGGTTAATTCAAGCACAAGAAGGGGAATTGGCTAGGCTAAAAATAGTCCACAAAGGCAGCAAATCTAGTACTTACGTATGAACAGAACTGTGACTAGGAATGCAATACCAGGTGCTCACAGCCCTATAAAGTCGAAGTCTTTATACTAATACTGATTCAGATTTTTAAGTTTAAGACATTCATTCATTCATTCATTCATTCATTCATTCATTCATTCATTCATTCATTCATTCATTCATTCAGTATAAGAAAAATATACACCTGACTAGGGGAAAGGTTTATGTTTGTGCTAATGTGTCTAACAGAGAAGATATGAGAACCAAAATTACCCATAATTTCCTTGTTTGTTAACTCAGGAGATGGAGAAAGCATGTATCTATCTTCTGAATACAGGAATTTATAATTTATCTTACAGTTCCAAAATTTCTTAGAGATATGGACATTAGCATACTTCTGCTCCTGATAGTAGCTTTGCATTCCAGAAAGTATAGTCAGCTTTGCTTTATTTCTTATTTTCTCATATTTCATAAGATGAATAATATACTTTGGTGATATTTACACCAAAATCAGTCTCTGATTGATAATCATATTTTTAATCTGCAGTGGGATCAACAGAATGTTTTTTCCTTAACTCGGACTCTTGATTTATGCAGAGGGACCATATGATACAGCAAAGAATATTCAGAAGGGTTCTGTTGAAGAATGCCACAGCATCATGAAGTGGTCAGGTGTAGAGTCCAGTTAACTGATCTCAGAACTTGTATAAATGTGTCTGGATGAAACCTGGTTACAATCCTAATGTAACAGAACCTTTCTTCTTTGTGAATGTTATCACAACCCCATATTAGACATGTGGACAGATTGCCACTTACTGGTAACGACATAGCTATAACTATACACAAATTAAGAGGTGGTGTCAAGATCTTGTTTGATGTGCTTTCCCCAAGATGTGATGGCAGTCCTGGTAGAAATACTTATCAGCACAAACAAGTCATATTTTGACTTCAGTGTGATTATAATATGCTTCTATGAAATGTATACTTATGTCCCTAACACAATTAACTCGTTCCTTATATGACATGTCAACCAACATATTACTTCTTCAGCAACTGTTAGACTAGAATTTGGTGAAACATCAGGCAATAGTTAGTATTGTAACAGCAGTGACTACCATTTGGTCTAACAGAGACTATCCGCTTCACTATGTAGAATCTGCTTATCGGACAGATAGTAGGTCAGATCATTGTGAGCCAAAATCAGGACACCTCTTCTACCCATGTGCTTCCTATCAGACCTCAGGATAACAAAACCTGGAGGAGATGTTTCACACTTTTATATCACTTTATTAATCCAAGTTTCATAAATTGAGGAGGGGGTGTTGGGGTGCAGGGGGCTTTATGTCTTTGCTTGTTTTCTTTTTTTTTTTTTTTAAAACTTTATTTTTATTTTTATAATAAAACCATGCATACTATGATGGTACAAGCAATGAGAGTTACAGCAATACAACACACATAATGGTTTACAGCAATATTAGTACATGAAAGGGACAAAAAGGCATGTTTATAATGATCTTAAAAGGAGTACAATCTCTTGCAGTATACATGGTACACAAACTAACAACTTAACCCAAACTGAACACTATTTACAAAGCTACCAGTACTGAACAGGGAAGGAGGCAGCAGTGTCACTATTTATACGGTTAGGTAATAGCAGCCCTATTTATGGCTTGTAGTAGGAGAGATAGACCCCTCAGAACAAGGGATATGGTATGTAGGGAGAGTAGGAAGGTAAGAAAAAGGAAAAAAAAAAAAGAGAAAGGGCAAGAGTGAAGTTTGTAGATTAACCATAGCTTAGTCACTTAAGATTACTTCAAACAGGCTTTTCCAAAGTTTACTGAAGTAGGCTCTTTTCTTGGGTCCGTTTATGATGAACTTCTGTGCCGAGATATATTTGGTGGCCATAGTCTTAAATCCCCGCCAACATAATTTGGTGCGGTCCAGCCAATTATAGGTAATATAGAGTTTTATGAGGAAACACAGCGTTATTAGGATATGGAGGTGGAACTTAGGCAGACCATGGGGGGGAATATTTAGAATAGCCGTTTCCCATGAGAGAGTGGAGCTATAGTAGCCCATTTTTTTGAGACGCACTTTGAGAGAACACCAAAGTTTGTGGGAGTTATTGCAGTGCCACATAATGTGTAGAAGATCAGCTTTCGCACCTGAACAGCATGTACATAACGGAGAGCTATTAGAGTTGAATTTGTGGATTCTTGTAGGGGTAAGGTATGCATTGTTGTTCAACATCAGTTGAGTGTAGAGAAATTTCTTGAAGGGGGATAGTTCAATGCTAGTTTTTATGGCTAGTATTTTTTGGTCCTCTGTAATCTGGTGGTTTTGATTGTCCCAATATTTGGAGAATAAGCAGTTTCCTTTGTAGAGTAGAGGGTGTAATAGTTTGTAGGACGAAGAAATTGTTTTATTATTGCTAGCCAGTGTATTGATAATTAGATTTAGTTTATCCATTAGCTGTATGTCGGGGACTGTATTGATGATTTGTGATGAAATAAGTTCCCTGAGTTGACGTAGTATTACTGAGTATTTGTTGTTAACCTTGAGGGTTAATCAAGTTCGCGTTTACAGGGATTTGTGTTTAAGAATATCCCAAACTCTAAGGTCTTTGATGTGGGGGAAGTCGGCAAGATCTACCATCTTATTGTTAATTTTAAGATTTGGGTTGAGGTGTATTGGTTGAAAAAAGGGTAAGATAGATTGAAGATTAATGTCTTTAATCAGCTTTTGAAAGAGTTTTATTTGGTATTTCAGTAAAGAGGATAATTTTAAGCTATTCAAAGAAGTGGATGATAAGAAGGGAATAGCCTTAGGATTAATTTTGTTAGATAGGATATGTTTGTGCCATATCTTTAACCACGCTGGGTTATGGGTTTGGGTTTTGTTGTTCAT
Organism: Protopterus annectens; assembly: GCF_019279795.1. Classification (NCBI taxonomy): domain Eukaryota; kingdom Metazoa; phylum Chordata; order Ceratodontiformes; family Protopteridae; genus Protopterus; species Protopterus annectens. The sequence continues at coordinate 1,582,730,675 of NC_056737.1, read as the reverse complement.
GTTCACAATGGACCACAGTCTGTTAGAGCTAATAATCAGATAGTACAACTGGAAGTTTGGGAGGCCCACCCCACCTTTCTCCTTGGGGAGACTTAGCTTGGAAGAAGAAATCCTGACATTCTTAGGGAACCAAAGAAATTTGATCAATGTTTTTTCAATCTGCGAAAAAAGGTTGTTGGATATAATTATATTTGTCGCACTAAATTGATATAGGAGTCTAGGGAGAACATTCATTTTCACAATAGCTACTTTTGAGAGAAATGATAAATTCAATAACTTCCACCTTTGTAGGTCTTGACAGATGATAGACCATGATTTTAACAGATTGTTTTGAAGCATAGAGGCTTGGTTGTGTTCAAAGTTGACGCCGAGGTACTTGAGACTGTATGTGATGTGAAAGGGAGATTCAGGGAAAAAGAAGGGTTTATGCGCTTCAGGATTTATTGGGAGAATGTGTGATTTTTTATCATTGACTTGGTACCCAGAGGCCTTAGAGAAGGAGGAGATTGCTTTTAATATTTTTGGCAGGTCTGTGTTAGGGTATTGGAAGTAGAGATTTAGATCATCAGCGAAGGCTGAAAGTGCTACTTGTGTGTTTAGGATTTTAGGAATAGTATGAAATGTATTTTGAGTAAGAAATAAGAAAAAGGGTTCAATAAATAGATTGAAGAGAAAGGGGGAGAGTGGACAACCTTGCCTTGTGCCATTAGTAATCTGGATAGGATTAGATCTTTTTTTATTTATATAGAGATATGTGTATGAGTTTGAATAGAGAGTTCTGATCATAGCTAGGAAGGATGTGGGTATATTAAAAAGTGCTAACGTGGAGAAGAGGAATTCCCAGTTTACCCTGTCGAATGCTTTTGATGCGTCTAGAGTTAAGGCATATAACGGGTTTTTCTCTTTTTTGGTAACCTGTATAAGAGAATCTAGTGTTAGTGTATTGTCCCATGTATGTCTATTGGACATGAACCCAGCTTGGTCAGGTGATAGTAGATGTGGTAATACCTGTTTGAGTCTATTGGCTAAGATGGCAGAGAAGATTTTGATATCAACATTTATAAGCGAGATGGGTCTGTAGTTATGCGGGTCTGTTTTTTCTTTATTGTTTTTAAGTAGTAAGATTGTATTTGAATTGTTCCAGTGTATGTCAGTAATTCCATGTTTCACGATGAAGTTAAAGACTTCTAGGAGGATAGGGGCAATTTTTGAATTAAAAGTTTTGAAAAAATTAGTAGTGAAGCCGTCCGGGCCCGGGTATTTGCCTATTTTGAGTTTATTAATAGCGTTTTGAATCTCTTGCATATTAAACGGAGCTGATAGAATGGATGTTTGCTCCTGGGTGAGAGATGGGAAGTTGATTGAATTAAGAAATATATCCATCTGCGGACTAAAATGGTTGTGCTTGTTATTGCTATAAATATCCGAGTATATGTCATAGAAGAGCTTAATAATCTCGCAGTTTGTTTTGTATATTTCCCCTTTATGTTGCAAGATGGAAATTGTTGGAGCACCGCTATTGTTTTTGAGTATTCTAGACAGTGTTCTAGATGGGATTTGTGCCCATTCAGAGTATGTTGCAATTTGTTTTTGTTCCTGTATCGAGTAGTTGTATAAATGTAGCTCACATAGTTCTTTATGTGTAGTGTTGATCATTTCCTCTAGTTTGGAGTCAGGATGTGTTTTAAATTCTCTTTCCAAGGAGGCTAGCCTTAGAGTAAGAGCCAATTCTTTCCTTTTATTAAGCTTATTAAAGAATGCGGCTTTACTAATCAGATACCCTCTTAGTTCAGCCTTGCAAGCCGCCCATTGTATGTCCAGCGCTATCTGAGAACTACCAAACCCTGCGTATAATTCCGACAATGTCCTATTAATTCTCTCTACCACTTCTTTGTGTTTTAATAAGTTGTTGTTAAGGGACCAGTCTACCCGGGGGGTGGTAACGGATGTGAAGATAATCATAAGGGAGATTTTTGCATGATCCGATAATAACCTAGGTTCACACCTTAGTACAATCTTGAATTTAGAAAGGAATTTAGAGATTAGGAAGAAGTCTAGACGTGACCATGATTTGTGGCAGTGAGAGTAAAAAGTGTACATACTGCTTTTAGATACGTCCGCACCGAAGACAATAGTATCCATGAGATTAAAGTCCGCCATTAGTTCTTCCAGAGCAGTAGAAGCTTGATAATTGTATGAGGGGGAGTTGCTGGTACGGTCTAAGCTGGGATTTATAACTATGTTCCAGTCTCCTCCAATAATAAAAAGATGGTCTGGGAATGAGCTAAGGATATTATAAATATCCATGATGAAGAGGTGTTGTTGGGTACATGGACCATATACGTTCAGAAATAAAACGGGTTTAGTAGAATCCGGTACTATGGATGTGAAATAACACCACCTACCATATTTATCGGACTTGCCGTCTATGATAGTGCCCTGGAATTGTCTCTTAATTAGGATTGCTACTCCCTTAGAGTTTGAACTATCGCCCGCTATTATAGTCCTGATCCATTTTTTTGGAAGTTCTTTCCCAGCATTCTTTGGGTAAATGGGTCTCCTGTAAGTAACATATACTAGCCTGAGATTTAAAGAAAAGATGTAGTATTAGGTTTTTTTTCTCAGCATTCTGTAAGCCTTTAACGTTCCAACAGTCTATTTGCCAGCTACTGAATTCCTTAGTTTAATTTGTGTTATTGAAGAGTGAAATAAGAGGGAGGTTATTGTTATACCTACATATAATAAGGTTTGTTTAAGAGGATTTATTTTTGGGTATAAGTGAGAGAGAAAACTTGATATATCTTTAACACTGCCTTTTTGAGAAGATTATCATTGAGACAGAAGGTAGCCCACAGCTTCTTCAGACTAACCCCAGTGCCTAACCACCCGTACTCCTTGTATGAAGAAGTATATATACATATAAACATTAACCTAAACTTTACTATACATATGTACAAAATATACCTTTTCCAAAACATAACCTACCTAGATTACTTACTACATCACCCACTGAGCTTCTAAGACTGTATACTATTTGACATGCAGTTTAAATAGCTTGTGGCATGGTCTGTGGTAGGGTAGAGTAATGTAGCGTGTATATATGACAGCATGCCATCACAAGGGTGTATACTCACGGGAGTCCATCTTTTAACAAATATATGTGTGAGTTTAGTGACTCACAGCATACTACTAACGCTTTTGACTTGACAGTAGTAGGACTTAGCACAGCTAGGTAGTCTATAAGAAAGACTCTGTCTGAGACAAGTGTTTATGTATGGTGCCCTTACTCTACCAGCTAGTTATGTTGACATCAAGGCATCCCGGAGAGGTAAAAGGAGGAGATCCAATGCTACAAGTATGTATATTACTTGGCTCGGTAAAACAGTCATCTCCTTTGCTGGCAGAGTATATGACACGTGTATCTAGCTGCATAACTTAAGTAGAGTTACTTGACACAACCCTGTAACCTTACTCTTTTAAAAGCTTGGTTTGTGTTCCTTGGGTATAACATTCTCTCACGGACACCAGTCTAGGGTCCGCTTACAATCTTGACCTGTACTGCAAGCAACATATTGTATAATAGTGAATCCCTTTAGAACAAGGCTCTTAACAGACTCTCAGACACTACATAATTAAAATAAGTGTAGCAGTCAGGGACTGACTAAGAATGCATTTGGTATTCTTTAGTTGTACGTAGTATTACTATATGACTATAGGGAGGAGGCTTAAGCAATAATGCCTGAACCTGGTGTAGCAGCATTACTCAATCTGGTAATGGAACTTCCGAATACAGGCTTTAATACCAAAAGACAATGTTTACTTTTATTTTATATTGTTTTGCACAGTCTAGCCCGTGCCCCGCATTACTATAGGCTTAATGGAGTTGCAGCCTTCATAAGTGTTGCACGCATATCTAGACTTTACGTGCGCTGCAGACCAAGCAAACTTAAAGTGACTCTGTGCACCACAGGGGAGGCATTAGGCATCTTAGCGACACCATCGTGGAACTGTTTAGACATGTATGGGGGCAAATTTGAAATGTTATATTGTAGAAGCACACAGTCCATTATGGGAAGAATTCAAACATCTTGGACCGAAAGCAAAGTAACACCAATATGGTTGTTTATCATGTCGTTTAGAGAAGATGTTATGCAAGGGACACTAGTTTTTCATAGGTGGTTCAGTATACATAAATATAATATATACATACATGTATATATTACATTTTTATTAGGAACAGACCAAAAATATGAGGCAAAAACCTGGAAATTCTGGACAGTTAAGATGTATGAAACTGGTATACATGGAATGGGATCTGGTTAGGGTTGACACATTTGGAACTGGTAACACTTGACAAAAGCCTTTTACCATTTCAGTAAGTAAATGTGCTTTGAACAGCAATAATGTAATGTACTAAATTCAATACATATGTAATTACATAACGTTCTGCAGGAGATACAACATAGTTTATTACATTCATATTGTTCTTCCAACCTGTTTGAACTATTACACTAAATAAGCACAATGATCTAAAATTATACCGAGTAAATTAAAAAAAAATAAAAAAAAACAGATATTTGCACAGTTTCCTGCATTGTATACTTCATAATTTCCCTGAATCTAGTTTTTGTTAATTTCTACAATAGTATGTATGCTTAAGTCAAATGACTGTACCTTCACAGAGAATTGTGTGTCAATGGAGGACAGATCCGTTTCTTTTTTTTGTGTATAAAATGCTTAGACTTGTGCTTTGTGTACTTCTGCTGAAATGCAAGGGATTCTTTTCATCGGGCTATCTCAATGGTCAAACTTCATGCCTCTCAGCATACAAATTATAAGAAACAAAATACTGTTTTAACAACAAAGTTTTCATGCAAATAGGAAATCCCAGTGATGCAGTAGACAGCTTGGGGAAATCTACTTGAGAAATGAGTTGGTTCCCAGAATGACTCGTGTCTGACAAACAAAACAAGACTGTAGTGCTTCACTGATTTCTGCACGGTTACTGGAAGTTGACAGTGTTATGTGAGGCGCAAGGAAGCAGAAGCGTTTCAGAGCGGAGGACCATAGCTGCCCTAAGCGCCTGTCAGCAAGCCTTGCTTACCGTTTGCCTGATAACGCCGGATTCATCACTTCGCAGTTGCTTGGAGGGTTGTCGGCGTGGTTATTGGATTACAGGGAGGCGTTCGATGATGCTGGGCTAAGGAGTTGTGTGTTTTTCCTGGGGCAACGCATTCGGAAGGTTGTTGATGTCGCCCCATGTATGTTGCAGCAGTGACAGGTGTTGCGGCCAAAGGAGACCCACTTGGAAACATCCGAGAGAGGATTTGTACCTACGTACATGTGTTTGACGCCATCAACAAGAGAGGTCTTTGATACTTTTGCACAGGTAAATGAAAGAATACTTGTTTGTTTAAATTAGAATCGGTAGATTTATTGAGATTTCCAGCGTGTACATGAGAGGCATTGTATTATTCTGATAGCTAGCTACAGGGGGGAGTCGCTAGCGATAATATAGCTTCAGGAGATAGGAACTTTGTTGAAAGCCTTAATAAAGGCTGTTTTTGCATCATTTTGAGAGTTAACTGAGTATCTCACTTCATTGCTATAGAATATCAGGTTGGAAGGATATCTCATTTGAAAGCGTATGTTTCTTTTGATTAAATCTGTGCAAAACGGAGCCAGTTTTTGTCTGTTTTCCTTGATGCTTGCAGGTAAGTCTTGCGAAAAAGAGATTTTGTGCTTGTTCCAGACTAGGGATTTATGTTTTTTTGCTGCATTTAATATTTTTTGTGTTACTTGGTAGTTGAGCAGCTTAACATAAACTTGACGGGGGTCTGAAGTGTCTTGCCTTCTCCGGAGAGCTCTGTGGGCCCTTTCGATGATAATCTCAGGTATCTCACCGTCAATTTGTAATAGAGACTCGAAGATTTGCTTTGCAGTATTGATTAAGTTTTGATTGTCATAGCTCTCAGGGATACCTCTGATCAGAATATTGTTTCTCCGACTTCTTGCCTCCAGATCTGTTATTTTCGTTTGGAGTTCTGTTATAACTGTGGATTTAGCACAAAGCTCTTCAGTAAGGGTTTGGATTTGAGATTCATTTGTCTGTGTTTTTTGTTCAAGAGTGCCCACTCTTTCAGCAATCTGAGTGACAGATTTACTAATGCTTGAAAGTTGTTCCGAGAAGTTCTGGATGGCTGTATGTATGGGTTGTAGGGCCTGTTTTAATTCATCCATGTGGAAGCCAGAGACCTCAGTAATCGCACTAGTGTTTTGCTAGGTTCCAGATGTTGTTTATTGGTTTTGCCTTTTGAGATATTCTCTTTTCTGGTGAGAAGATTATTGAAGATTTAGCTTTTGTTGTCTGTGTTTCCATTATAATAGGGTCATTTGAAGATTTTTGCTGTCTAGCCATGTGGTCTTCAGAGTGCTGCAGTAAATTGAGGCCTTCTGGAACACAGTAAGTACAAGACTTAGAAAACTGATATAGGATATACAGTTGATTTAGACACTTTCTTTATAGCTGCAAGTCCTGAATGGTTTGATTTTTGATGCTGTAGTCGATTCCTTTGTTCGATAGAACGTCCCTAGGCTTTTGAAAGGTATAGAAACTGAGGTAAGACTAATAAGGTAGGGAGCTCAGTGTAGATGCAGTTCACCAGGCGACCACCATCTTGCGTCTTTGCTTGTTTTCAACTAGACGAGGTTATGACTGGTAGCTTTTGTCTGGATATAAGCTTATCTAGATGTAACTCAGCATTTCAGAATAGACAAATCTTAACCACAGGGTACTGTCTCTATAAGGATGTATTGACCCCTATGCTTTACAGTCTGCTGCCTTTTACTGTCACTTCTTTGTTTATGGGAATTTTAGGCTGTTTTTTTATTGTCATAATTTGATCTAAATACTGTTTTAATGTTGGTTGAGTAGATAAACCATTGGCAAGGAATGACTTAGACAGCACTATAAAGTGAGCAGCACAGTCTCTGTGGTAGTCAGTGACCTTAGAATTTGTCAGATACATAGACTAGATACATGCATTAAGGAATGTGCATGTTGAGGTGGCTGTTCACAGATGAGGTTTGAGGACCTTCACCTCACTAAACAAAAAACAGATCTAATGTCATATATTATATATCAACACAGACTTTTATCCAATAAAGAAGACTGCAGTAAAAAAAAACTGTCTTGCAAATGATAGTCCTACTTCAGAAGTCATCCATACTTAGTTGTTGCATGCAGTTTCTTTTACTTTTTTGCTGTTCTTTACATAAGTACTGGGTTTTGAAATATGAGCTACAGATTTTTTTCAAACATGTTCCTTTTAACTCTGCCCTTTCCCATATTAGCAGTACAGACTCTGTTTTCTTCAGCACATATATACATCTTTGATAGCTAACAGTAAGGCACAATTAACAAATAATTTTCTTTCAAAAGTAAGCCAAAGCTATAAACTGCAGCACAGGACATCTAGACTGACACAGCTTCTGAGGCTTGGCAGCCCTTACAAGCTTGCACTATAAGAGGACTTTGGACAAGGGTCGGTATATGGGCTTCAACCTTGACATATGTGCAGGCCTCAACTAGTCTAACTATACCTGCCCCATCATCCCTTGTGTTAAACCTAAGGCTGGTACTCGTAGTCTGGGACTTTGCAAATACAGCATTACAAGGATATGCAAATAAGATCAGCGAAAGGCATTTCTGATGAATAAAGAAAAGCGAAACATTTTTTAAAAACTTGCCCGCTTTTCACAAAATAAGTTGTATAAAGTTTAACTTTGCAAAATCATAAGTGGTTTTATTTATTTATTTTTTTGCATATCACTGGCAAGAGCAGTTGAGGGCAATCATGCTCAATATGTTTTAGGAAAGCTGTAGACTAAGCAGCAGCCAGGAATGATCTTTTCTTAAAAAAGAAAAAGGGGGTTTATATTTTTTTATATAGGGGTCTCCTTTTTATGTGCACCCTGATGGTTTAATTAAAGAATAGAAAGGGGGTTATGGGAAAGACTGGAAAAGGGGAAACTAAACAAAGAAGGGAAAACACAAGGAAAAGATCAAGAGGGCTTGTGCTGGAGGAGGTGGGAGAGGATGGGCACTATGTTTTGGTCGGGAGATAGGTGCCCCAATTTTTTTAAGCTTCTTTTTTTTAATAAGAGGGTAGTGTGAGTGGGGGAAAAGGAAGTGGGTGGAAGACAAAGGGTAAGGTAAGAAGGGCTGAGGAAGTTCCAGCTAGAATCCCAGGCCACAGAGCCCCAAACATGTCCATTGCAGTGGAGTAACCCCAGTGTTGATGGGGTAAGGTCTTGTGTTGGCACAATGGATGGCACCACCAGGGAAAGTCTATCTTCTGCATGCTGGAGAGAGGCTTTAACTGACTGAATTCTCCTTCCACTACCTCTAACAGTACATCCTCAAACAAACTGTGAAACCCACTTTCTGTGAGAATTTCCAGGCTGCCATGTGCCTGAGTGGCTGTAGGACTGTTACCACCATTCCAACCCTGCGAGGATATTCCCAGAAGGGCAGAGAGTGATCTGTTCCTAGCCTGGGAGCTATATGCCTGGACTACTCCTGATGAATTTGAAACTGTAAAACATAAAGAAAATAAATTGGAGAAAAGCAAAAACAAAAACAAAAAAAAAAAAAAAAAAAAAAGAGAGAAAGGAATGCATAAGCAAAATTTAAAAAAGGTAGAGAGAGACAAAACAGTAAAAGCACAGTAAATTCAGATAACACTGTTTAAATACAATTTCATACAACATTGAAATACTCCAGAAAAAATCCTTATTGAAGTAAAACTCGTGTATGGTAAGTGCTTATGCATACAGTAGGTGTAATGATTTGGGAAGTACTTATGCATACAGTGGGGGTAGTGATTTGGGATGTGTTTATGCATACAGTGGAGGTAGTGATTTGGGATGTGTTTATGCATACAGTGGGGGTAGTGATTTGGGAAGTGTGTATGCATACAGTTGGGGTAGTGATTTGGGAAGTACTTATGCATACAGTGGGGGTAGTGATTTGGGAAGTGCTTATGCATACAGTGGTGGTAGTGATTTGGGAAGTGCTTATGCAAACAATGGGGGTAGTGATTTGGGAAATGTTTATGCATACAGTTGGGGTAGTGATTTGGGAAGTACTTATGCATACAGTGGAGGTAGTGATTTAGGATGAACTTATGTATACTGTGGGGGTAGTGATTTGGGATGTACTTATACATACAGTGGGGGTAGTGATTTAGGATGTACTTACGTATAAATTGGGGGTAGTGGTTTGGGAAGTGCTTATGCATGCAGTGGGGGTAGTGATTTGGGATGTACTTATGCATACATTGGGGTTAGTGATTTGGGAAGCGTTTATGCATACATTGGGGGTAGTGATTTGGGAAGTGCTTATGCATACATTGGGGGTAGTGATTTGGGAAGTGCTTATGCATACAGTGGGAGTATTGGTTTGGGATATGCTTATGCATAGTGGGGCTGTAATGATTTGGGAAGTGCTTATGCATACAGTGGTGGCAGTGATTTGGGAAGTGCTTATGCATACAATGGGGGTAGTGATTTGGGATGTGCTTATGCATAGAGTGGGGGTAGTGATTTAGGATGTACTTATGTATACATTGGGGGTAGTGATTTGGGAAGTGCTTATGCATACAGTGGATGTAGTGATTTAGGATGCACTTATGCATACAGTGGGGGTAGTGATTTAGGATGTACTTATGTATACATTGGGGGTAGTGATTTGTGAAGTGCTTATGCATGCAGTGGGGGTAGTGATTTGGGATGTACTTATGCATACAGTGGGGGTAGTGATTTAGGATGTACTTATGTATACATTGGGGGTAGTGATTTGTGAAGTGCTTATGCATGCAGTGGGGGTAGTGATTTGGGATGTACTTATGCATACATTGGGGGTATTGATTTGGGAAGTGCTTATGCATACAGTGGGAGTATTGGTTTGGGATGTGCTTATGCATAGTGGGGCTGTAATGATTTGGGAAGTGCTTATGCATACAATGGGGGTAGTGATTTGGGACGTGCTTATGCATAGTGGGGCTGTAATGATTTGGGAAGTGCTTATGCATACAATGGGGGTAGTGATTTGCGATGTACTTATGCCTGCAGAGAGGGTAGTGATTTGGGATGTACTTATGTATACTGTGGGATTTAGTGATTTGGGTTGTATTTATGCATACAGTGGGGTAGTAATTTGGAATTCTTATACATACAGTGAGGGTAGTGATTTGGGATGCACTTATGCATACAGTGGGGGTAGTGATTTAGAAAGTGCTTATGCCTACAGAGAGGGTAGTGATTTGGGATGTACTTATGTATACTGTGGGATTTAGTGATTTGGGTTGTATTTATGCATACAGTGGGGGTAGTGATGTGGGATGTGCTTATGCATACAACGGGGGTAGTGATCTGGGATGTGCTTATGCATACAGTGGAGGTAGTGATTTGGGATGTACTTATGCATACATTGGGGGTAATGATTAGCAATGTACTTATGCATACATTGGGGGTAGTGATTTGAAAAGTGCTTATAAACACATCTTATGCATACAGTGGGGGTAGTGATTTGGGATGTACTTATGTATACTGTGGGGGTTGTGATTTGGGATGTACTTATGCATGCAGTGGGGGTAGTAATTTGGGAAGTGCTTATGCATGCAGTGGGGGTAGTAATTTGGGAAGTGCTTATGCATACAGAGGGGGTAGTGATTTGGGATTTACTTATGCATACTGTGGGATTTAGTGATTTGGGTTGTATTTATGCATACAGTGGGGGTAGTGATTTGGGAAGTGCTTATACATACAGTGGGGGTAGTGATTTGGGAATTGCTTATGCGTACAGTGGGGGTAGTGATTTGGGATGCACTTATGTATACTGTGGGGGTGGTGATTTGGGATGTGCTTATGCATGCAGTGGGGGTAGTAATTTGGGAAGTGCTTATGCATACAGAGGGGGTAGTGATTTGGGATTTACTTATGCATACTGTGGGATTTAGTGATTTGGGTTGTATTTATGCATACAGTGGGGGTAGTGATGTGGGATGTGTTTATGCATACAGTGGGGATAGTGATTTGGGATGTACTTATGCACACAGTGGGGTAGTAATTTGGGAATTCTTATGCATACAGTGTGGGTAGTGATTTGGGATGCACTTATGCATACAGTGGGGGTAGTGAATTAGGAAGTGCTTATGCATACAGAGGGGGTAGTGATTTGGGATGTACTTATGTCTACTGTGGGATTTAGTGATTTGGGTTGTATTTATGCATACAGTGGGGGCAGTGATGTGGGATGTGCTTATGCATATAACGGGGTAGTGATCTGGGATGCGCTTATGCATACAGTGGAGGTAGTGATTTGGGATGTACTTATGCATACATTGGGGGTAGTGCTTTGGGAAGTGCTTATGCATACAGTGGAGGTAGTGATTTGGGATGTACTTATGCATACATTCGGGGTACTGCTTTGGGAAGTGATTATGCATACAGTGGAGGTAGCAATTTGGGAAATGCTTATGCATACAAATGGGGGTAGTGATTCGGGAAGTGCTTATGCATACAGTGGGGGTAGTGATTTGGGATGTGCTTATGCATAGAATGGAGATAGTGATTTGGGAAGTGCTTATGCATACAATGAGGTTAGTGATTTGGGATGTACTTATGCATACAGTGGGGGTAGTGATTTAGGAAGTGCTTGTGCATACAGTGGGGGTAGTGATTTGGAATGTACTTATGTATACTGTGGGATTTAATGATTTGGGTTGTACTTATGAATGCAGTGGGAGTAGTGATGTGGGATGTGCTTATGCATACAGTGGGAAAAGTGATTTGGGATGTACTTATGCATACAGTGGGGGTAGTGATTTGGGAATTCTTATGCATAGAGTTGGGGTAGTGATCTGGGAAGTGCTTATGCATACAGAGGGGGTAGCAATTTAGGTTGTGGTTATGCATACAGTTGGGGTAGTGATCTGGGATCTACTTATGCATACAGTGGGGTTAGTGATTTGGGAATTCTTATGCATACAGTTGGAGTAGTGATTTGGGAAGTGCTTATGCATACAGAGGGGGTAACGATTTAGGATGTGGTTATGCATACAGTGGGGGTATTTATCTGGGATGTACTTATGCGGACAGTGGGTGTAGTGATTTGGGAAGTGCTTATTGGGGGGTAGTGATTTCGGATGTGCTTACGCATACAGTGGGGATAGTGATTTGGGATGTGGTTATGTATACAGTGGGGGTGGTGATTTGGGATGTATTTATGTATACATTGGGGGTAGTGGTTTAGGAAGTGCTTATGCATACATACAGTGGGGGTAGTAATTTCGGATGTGTTTATGCATACAGTGGGATAGTGATTTGGGATATGGTTATTTATACAGTGTGGTGATTTGGGTTGTATTTATGCATGCATTGAGGGTAGTGGTTTGGGAAGTGATTATGCATACAGTGGGGGTAGCAGTTTGGGATTTGCTTTTGGATTTGGGAAGAATGATAAGAGAAGTGCTTATGCATCTTTGTGATGAACTGAAATGACAAGGGCTTGTGACTTTGTTAAAGGGTGTGTGTTTCTCTCAAATTATGTACTTTTCAATACAGAGAATATATTGCCAACAAAATCTCAGTAATTATTGCAGTAAAAGAGGTTAAAAATCAGATTATAAAACATTTCTCTTGATCTGTCAACTCTTCAGTTGCATTTTTTCATCTTCAAAGCTATAACAATATTTTCTTTAGGAGTAATACAGAAATCTGTTTTAAAAACATTTGTTTATCATACCTCTCAACCATACCAAATTCCTCTGTATTTACTGGTTTTGAGGGCAAAATAAATCGCTGCCACGAATTCCCAAGTGGCCCCATAAATTCACGTTTTTTTTTTTCAAATTTTTTTTTTTATTTGAAGTTGTTGCTGATGTCATCACGCAGATACACCTGATGACATGAGCTTCATGAGGCAGACTGCCAGTCTGTTGTGGATTAGGAATAGCCTTAGGCAGCCGCAGCAGTGACCAGCAAGCAGAGAAGTTGCCTGCTTTGTTTACAATTTTTTTGCTTCTGCCAGCCAAGTGCAAGAAACAAATTAAAGTACCTTCTGCAGTGCTGTGCAGCTGAGCAGAGTCCTGTCCGCCTAGCATACACACTCCCAGGAATTCCGCTAGGACCCAGACCCACTGACCTAGGCCAGGATGAGAAAATTTACGTTCTCAGGTAGCTGGACCTCCTCTGGCTCCAGGTAAGTAAAAGTACAAAGAAAAACAAAATCATACCTCGGCATAACAACTGAACAGATTTTCACAGAATGTCCTTTGACCTCATTTTTTGGTCTGTTCCTCATAAAATTTTGGTTGTTCACTGACTGTACTGAGCTTTAGTTTTGCAATGACTCTGCTAAAGTACTGAGTTACAACAGTTCAGATCTTGAAAATATAGACAGACAAGCATATAGAAAGCTACTGTTGCACATAAAGAATACAGACAACTGTCGCATAAGGTATATGTTACACTTTCTGTAGTCAGTACAGTGCCGTACAAGTTGCTGCCTTTAAATGAATTCAGAGATGTGCATAAAGGATGTTACTTTTTGAGAAATCCGTCACAAGATGATTGCACCAAATATCGAGCATATTTTACAGAATATCTTACCATAAACAGTAAAATTAAAACACTTCATTCCCATTTTATTGAATATTAAGCCATATCTTTTCTTTATGAAACTATGAAAACTGGGAAAATCCTTTTAACATTTCTACACTTTCCACAGATCTGCTTACAAGTAAATAGCAGGATTAATTTTGCGATGCACATGCATTGTTGGAACTTTTATTTGCTACTCTTCCCATTTGCATGAGTTTTACGGCTTTGGTATGGACATTGTTTACTACGCTTGTTGATTAATTGCTGGTTGAAGGGGGGTGTCTCACTTATTGAACAGCAAGACTATTAAGGGTAAGTGGCATCAGAGTGCACTGTTAAAAAACAAAATGCATGCTTGACAGCAAGACTACTAAGGGTAAGTGGCACCAGAGTGCACTGTTAAAAAACAAAATGCATGCTTGACAGCAAGACTACTAAGGGTAAGTGGCACCAGAGTGCACTGTTAAAAAACAAAATGCATGCTTGACAGCAAGACTACTAAGGGTAAGTGGCACCAGAGTGCACTGTTAAAAAACAAAATGCATGCTTGACAGCAAGACTACTAAGGGTAAGTGGCACCAGAGTGCACTGTTAAAAAACAAAATGCATGCTTGACGTTTTCGGTAGTTTTTTCTGTAAAGTTTAAATCTTTGTAAAATCCAACCTGCACAAATCTGTCGTATCTGTATGAAGTCCATCATAGCAAGTTGCTTGTCATGTTTTTTTCATTATTTATACTGACTGTGTTACAGGATGTACTTGTCTGAAGTCTGTTTTACTTTGTTTTTCATATTTAAGTTACATGTGGGTACTTGCAAGGCCACTGCAGTCTGGGTTGAGTACTTTCCAAAGATGAGGAAGGTAGCAGCTTGAGGAGAGAACTAAAGATGCTGGCAGTGGTGGGGATAAGAAGCATATAAGTGATTCCTTGTCAGCTGCACAGTCCTATCCTTTGGGAATGACTTTTCTGTGAGTATACATAAACTAGAGGCTTGCGGTGGTGAGTCAGCATAAAGACACTGCATTTCTGGTTACATCACTAATGATGTACTAACAACAGTTTGAAAATATGGTGGTTAAGACTTTTAGACTCCTACTCTGTATAATGAGCAAAGAAGAATTGAAGAATAAAAGCTAAGTTATGCCACTGTACACAGCATAAGAAGATTACATGTATATAATGTATCAGTTTGGGAGAGTGAGTAGGAATGAAAAAATTGGGCTGATTAGGAAAGTGCAAAAGAGACTAAAACAAGAATGTTTTGAAGAGATGATGGAGTGAATTTTTGAAGAGAATAAAATGGGAAGGTGTGAGATGTCTACTGTAGATATCTCTTCAAAGAAAGAAATGATTCCTCAAATACCAGGTTAAAGGAACTAAGCATTCTTCAACAGATAAATAAGGCATATTGGCATGAGCAACTCATATAACAGCATATCCCTCACATGTGGCACAAGCTTCCACTACTTGAGTAGCACCATTGCTACCTTCAAGGTAAATTTAAATAACTGGATGGGTGTTTACACAAATTGTATTTAATTTTATGAGTGTAGCACTTGAATTTATTTTTATAAAAGAAAATTATATTTTAGTTTTATACAAGTTCAAAGTTTTATACAAGTTTAGATGTTAATATAAACAAGTTCAGATGTTATTATAAGTAAATCAGTTTTGTTCTGGTTTATATTTTGTGTGATTTAATGAAGAAGGCTGAAGCAAAGCCGCAGTTAATTTTATTTTTATAAAAGAAAATTGTATTTTAGTTTTGCACAAGTTCAAATATTAATATAATTAAAACACTATTGCTCTTCTGCTTATTTTGTGTTTTATGATCATATTTTGGTTATCTGTTCTTCAGTATCCCACAATTCCATTGGAGTGGGTGGAGTTACATAATTTTGTATGCACATTTTGTGTTAATCAGTGTACAGTGTTAGAGTGTGAACTGTGAATAAAAAATTGAAATTAATTCTGCTGTAAATATGCTGAAAGATAAAGCATAGAATAAAATGTTTGCTTAAATGTAGGAATATAGCTTAGCAATGTAACATTGGCATCCATACATACTGTGTGACATACCTCTGGCTAAAATAACTGAAAAACAAACATCTATTAATGGACACAAGATATTTCCTGAGCAGTTTGGTTCTCACAGATGTTTCCTTTAAGACTTCTGTTAATGGACGTTTTTATAAAATCAGCAGAAAAACAATTCTGATTGCGTGCATTCTCACATCAGCAGAAATAGTTTCACAGAAGGACAATACATGCTTTATAACAAAACATTTCCTTAAACAAGTCTGGAAAGTAAAGTATCAGCAGAACAGAAGTTTCTGTATTAAGCCCCAAAAAGATAACAAAAGGAAAAACAGGATCTGGAGTGTGTGACTAGAACAGTATATTAGACTGTACACTAAATTTTGTTAGAGGTATTTGGTAGGAACTTAGGTTCCGAGGTAACTGGAGAATGGAAAGCCATAAAGCCATTGTCCATATCAGTTGTGAAGGAAAAACTTTGTACATTAAATTTGCAAACTATAGTCGTATGTCTTGTTTGTTATAAAAATAAGTTATTTAATAGTAACTGTGCTTACAGTTAAACAGTATTGTGCTGCAAAATATGTTATCAGTGTGCAGTTTGGTGCTTTAAACAGACTACAGCTGCAGTCATACAAAACTCTGTGTCTCTGATTCAGCAGTAAACCGCCAGCAAGACTTTGTGTCTTAAGACTTTAAGTCCAGTCCAGAAAGTTCAGTACATACAGCAGCAGCACCTTCCTTCAGGGAAATTAAATTTTTCATACAGATTTGTACCTATTTTTCCATGGGCCTTTGTCCAGATTTTTGATGTTTCCAGGTTGAGAGATATGTTGTTAATCAGTTTTCCTTTTACCATTAAAGTAGTAGATTGATTTATTTTACATAGTATCAACTGGTAAGAAAGAAAATTCTCTTGGACACTTGTTATACTTATCAGAAGACTCACCAGCCATTCTAATCTTCTCTTTTGATACCGGAGTTGTATCTAATTCCTTCCTCAGCTCTGATTAAAAGAGAGAAGGTCAGTCTTGTTTACCTGTATTTGAATTTCTTCTATATATAAATATAATATTTCTGTATCCTTTTTTTACATTTTCAGTTGCATATGCATACCTGTATGAATTACTGCAATATTGTACTAATATTCACTTTCTTTAAGAGTATAGTATTAAACTATGAAATGTATCTTGAATGTTGTTTTCAAAATGTATGTAACACTTTTGTTCTGGTATACCTGACGTTCCAGTGCTGAAATGTATCAATTCAGCAGTGTGCAATTTCTTTTCTGCAGAACTGCATCTGTGTTAATAAGTAATACTGAAGTAAAACAGATGTTCTCAGAAAACTTTTGTGCTGGTCATTCACTTAGCACAGTAACCCCCACTCCATCCCCCAACCTGCAGTATAAATAGGGTTTGGTGTTT